>NC_143014.1:173149514-173346971 GCF_055824585.1 Amblyomma mixtum
GAGCAAAAGTGCCCATAAAGGGAGCTGTCCGTTACAACGAATCACGAATAAGAACAAAAAAAAAAACTCAATAATGTTTGCTTCTGTACATAGTGGTGGACAGGGAAGTATAAATTACACAGAATCTTGAGAATTTGACGTATCATCTTGATCGCTGTCATGATGCGCACTGGTTGCGTGCGCTCCCAGACACCCTTAGAGCGCGAGGGGGGTAGCTGTTTCGGTCACTCAGTAGATGCCCTCGACTCAGCGTGGTAAACTCAGCCAGGAACCAGCCACAGAATGGCAAAGGGGGGTAGGTCGTTTGGTGTCCAGCTATCGCCAGTCGCAAGCCAGAGAATGGGTCGAAATAAGAGGTTAACAGACAAAAACAAGTTTTTTACAGCAAAGAGATGATGTAGAGGATTTACATAAGCATTCAAAAGAACGCATGCCCAGTGTTCTCCAAAACAGTGCAATACATGCAACGGAGTAAGTAACAGAAGCTACAATACAAGCTTGCAACCTAAGTGCAGCAATACGCCAGAAGGCGACCAAAATAAAACACAATTTATTCACCGGGCATTGCGACAGTCGGAGGTTCACGATGGGGCCGTCCTGAAGAGTGGCACGCGCTCCTTCGCAGGTCCGTGGCCGGACGGTCGTGCGGGAACGCTTCTTCGAAGCTAGAACTGCCGCTTCATACACCTCGAACTTCTAGCACATATACGTGCTCAGCTGGCTGACCGCTACCGAATACGGCTTTCCACGTTGCACAAGTTGCACAGAGAATTTATTCACAATCATTCATGTAATGTGACAGAAGGTGAGGTTCTTCGACCCACTATAAAGCGTAAAACCGCACAAAAAAAAGGCATCATTCAGGCATCTGCACTTTCGCACTGCCTTTCGGATCCCACCGGCGGCACGTGGTTGTTTTTTCTTCTGCTTTTCTAATCAATTAGCTTTAAGCGTAACATATTCAGTAATATTCTAAATTGATCAACACCACAAAATAAATAAATTAATTTAAAAAAAATTCCGCTGTGCCCCTTGGTTTCTGTGGCTGTTGGCTTCTGTCATATTTATAACGAGCCCCTCATTCCCCTTCCTTTGTTTGCTTAATTGCTTAGCGAGGGCCTCGGTTCTGGCAGCCTTGATGCCATAGGCAGCATAAGAGGGTTCTCACGCAGCTTCCACCCTCTCCGTTCGATGACGTTCTACGTCACACCTGCGGTAACTCAGGACGTTCTACGTCCGCCGCTTATGAACGTGGGTGGCGCTGATGAACACTCTCAAGGTTAGGTTACTTGTAAACATAAATACCCCCGAAAGCAGAAGGTTTGACAGCCGTCGCTGTAGCTCAGAGGTAGAGCACCGGACGCGTAATTCGGAGGTCGTGGGTTCGGATCCCACCGGCGGCACGTGGTTGTTTTTTCTTCTGCTTTTCTAATCAATTAGCTTTAAGCGATAACATATTCAGTAATATTCTAAATTGATCAACACCACAAAATAAATAAATTAATTAAAAAAAAATTCCCCTGTGCCCCTTGGTTTCTGTGGCTGTTGGCTTCTGTAATATAGAGGAAAGTTAGAGAAGCCGAGATTTTGTTCACATCGCTGCCCATAGTAAGGGGAAAATTTATATGGGCTTCAATGGGTTCTGTCCATTTTTACGCAGTCTATTGGACGGACAGTTATTTTCCAAATTAACGAGGCAGAAGTACATTGGAAAAGTTTGGCATCCAGAAAACTTGCCCATAATTCGCGTCTTCTCTATTAACGGAGGTCGTATTTACATGACGGTATTACACACGGTCGTGAACCATTTGACAAAAAAAAAAAAATGAGCATACGTATGCAACATTGCACACCTTGCACAAATTGCAAATACAAAATGCAAATGCAATTCCTTTGGGATGGACGTAGGCAAATTGGCTATATGCTATATATTCCATGACTTATTACCAGTACTCTTCTACAGTTACAAGATATGAGATTATCGCTACTGGAACGGTTACTTTAATAAAGGGCTTGAAAGTGCGACAAAAGATGTCGGCTTGCCTGTGTGAGTGCCTTGTGCGTGCCGGCGTGCAAATGTGTGAGTGTTCTGCGCGGGGTTGAATGCGTTGACAGCCATATGACATAGTGTCGCTTGTTTGGAAGTGATATCCAGCTTTTTACTTTATTTACATGCATGCCAAAGATGTTCGCATCCTGAGGCGGCATTGACTACCACTTCTGTCTCGTTCAGTGACAGCAAAGAGCCGCTGTTGCTGTTGCTGTAGTTGCTGCCTCTGAAAGCGCATACCCACTCTGGGGAATTGGCCAGGGTTTGGTGCTGTTTCAACTTAGTGGGGTCAGCTTCAACGTCTTCGCTTACATTTTTTTAGCCCGGCAAGCGCTGAAAGACCGTCGCCACTGAAGCCACCCAGCCTGCTTCGCAGAATCTTCCTCGGACTCGTTTCTGAAGATGCAGTGGAGAACAGATGTTGCATCTTAAATCTCTGCCCACAACCGGCACGGTGCAGTGTTGAATCCTCATTGTGAACGGCAAGGGAACGGCATCGATCTTCGCCGAGAAATGTCGAACCATAGCGTGCGCGCCTGCGTGCTAGCTACCACTGCGTGAAGTTAGGGTGAGAGCGCATGCTGCTCACGGGCCTGTATGCATGCAGATCAACTTCTCGAAGAGCGGACGGCGCAAGAGAGCGCCTTCGGGCGCCCATAGCCGGTGATCAACAATGGGCTTATTTACAATGGGCCGCCCGTGCTTAACAATTCTCTTGACCAAGGGGACGCCCAGGCGAGTTTAGCTTTGTTAGCCCGTGAGAAGGACGCCGATATGCGCGTTTATCGCTGATCTCCGTCACGGTCGGCGGTGCGCGTCTCTCGCGGCGCCCATTGTTGGGGGGGGGGGGGGGGGGGGGGGGGGGGGGGGGGGGACTCGACGCGTGCGGCGCGCTTCGTGGAGCGGCAGAAACACAGCTAACCATGCCCTCTACCGGAAACGGGCGCGCGATTAGCGCCGGACGAAACCGAGCGGGAAAAAACAAACAAAGGTGCGCAGAAACAAAGACCGGAGAACACGCGGGACATCGTAATAATCGCTTTAGCGAAAGGAGAGGAGGAGGCGAAACGGACAGCGGACACGAAAGAAGAGCAGCCGACAGAGCGAGAGGATGCGAGAATCGTTGGGGACCACGCCCCCTCCTCTCCCGCATTCCGGGCGGCCGCCTCTTCCCACGGGGCCACGGACCACGAGGACCGAAGCTGGCCGCCGCTCCGCTTCACCTCCGGCCCTCCTTTCGCCCTCGCCTCCCGCTCCCCAGAAAGTGGCTCGCACCGGGCATTGCGCGCGGACGGTCGTAAAAGGGGCCGAGGGTAAACCAGAGCTGCCCAGCCTCGCATTTCCACTGCCATGGGTGACGAGGAGAGTGCCCGGAATCGCACTCTCGGTCGAGCTCTTTTAAGTTTTGCAACCGAGCCACAGCCCTGGGAGAGATAGGACAGGGGCAAGTGCGGAAGAGCGCAAACTGGCAAGCTAAGATTTACCGCCAAGTATGTATCTAAAGAAAGCAAATCACGTGGAAATAGCGCACGAGGACAGCGAGTCAACAAAAGGAATAAGAACCAAGCTTATTCCGGCAGCTAAATTGTCCCTGAAGTTAAGGCCCACGTATAGGCCGAGTCTATAGTCGTGAGGCTCTTTTGAAATAACAAAAGAGCGCCGCGGGTCCTGGATAAATTGCACGCAGACATACCCAGCAGCGAGGGTGGCTAGTGTCATTAGTCGCAACACAAAAGCTACAACTGGTTCTGGAAAGCGGATTGACGGCAACGAATGTGCGGCGTGTCGCAGGGTAACTCGGGAAAGGTGCTGTCAGTACACTGGACGAAAGCTCACCGACTTTGAGCTGACCTAGACAAAAGCTCACCTCAGCAAGGCTTCATGTCTACGACTTGAGCTAAAGACAGCTTATCGTAGGTACGGTTAGAATTAGGTTTTAGATGGGCGTTAACAATAACGGTCTGCAATTAACCATTAACTGTTTTAGTTCATGACCGTTTAGCATAGATTTAGCGTAGCTTAAGACTCAAGTTTTAAATGCAGGCGTTAAGCATTAACGGTTAGGAATTAACATTTAATTTCGTGACTTAATGGCTGTTTACCATAGTTATGGTTAGGGCTACCTTAGGTTTAAGCCTAGATAATGTTTTAAAAGATACATTGACAATTCCGCTAACAATTTACAGATAACTGCGTACGTACGAAAGTTAACCGTCTCAGGGTTGGGTTTAAGGTTGTGTTAGATTAGGTTGACGGTTAGGTTAGCCATTAAATAGGGGCTTATCGATTAACGGTTCAGTTAGCAGACTGCAAGGCTTCTGTGCGGTGACCTTTTGTACGGGGCAGTTAAAAATTAGTCAGCTTTTGTCCGAGATTCAAAATGGTGTATGTATAACGAGAGTTTCATCGAAGATATTCAGCCATTTTAAAAAAAGGCTTTTTAAGTTTTAAGAGCGCTTTTTTCGGCATAGCACCGTCAGGAACGTAGCGAATCAGAATACAGCTACATTCTAACGGTAGGCTTGTTAACTAATATTAAATAGTTAACATTTTACCTATTACTGTTAGTCTCCTCGTTTATTGAGAGGCGTGCAACCCACTGTAAATGATATCCTGGTCAGTTTTTATAATTTATAAAACGCAGTTACCCTCGGCGCTGTGGTCCAATTAATTTTGCTTACATCATGCCAAAATGCGTGTGCTTTCGAAAAGCCAGCAGGCAAAGCAACCCGTGCAGCGCACGTAACTCGTTGAAATAACGAAATTTGTTGGGCCACAGCACCGAGGGTAACAGCATTTTCGAAATTCTAAACTTATATGAATATTACTTACGGTGTGCTACTCGCCCTCAATAAACAAGGAGATTAACAGTAATAGTTACAAAGTTAACTATTCAATATTAGTTAACCATCCATAGAATGCATTCTGCATCTATCCATAGATGCAGTCATAGATGCATTCTGATGCGCTACACCGCATCAGAGAAAGCTCCGCATTAATTTCGACTACTTGTAGTTCAACACGCACGAGGCTTTGAATTTCACTGCCGTGTAGGAATTCAGCCACGACCCTCGAAAATCTAATCTTCAACGCTTCATTCACCAAGAGATTGCCGAAACGTTTCGTAACAGCGCTTTCTTTGGCGCTGAACGTGCAGAAAAATACCGAAAGAATTACTAAAACCGATGAGCAGAGCGTGCTAGGGCTGGAATAGCACGCTGCCTTTCTCATCATCTTTGTTCATTTTGATGGCGAATCATGATCCGTGACTTCTCTCCCCCGCGCGCACCATTACCTTCTGGCCCTCGTGTTGATGTAGGCGTTTGTCTGGCGGAATTGTTCTTGGTGCAACCATTTAGACATCGCACTACCACTTTTCGAAAGGCGTAACAGCATTTTTCTAGAAAAAAAAAAAATGGCAACATACACTGCTGATGCGTTGACGACAACAAGGAAGCAACAATTGTATACCATTCAAATTTCTGAAGGAGAAGTCATGATACTGTTTCTTCTTTTCAAAACTATGACCACTGAATTTGAGCCGACTGTTTACAAGTGATCTGCACAAGTTCCGTTCCCTCCTTTTTTTAATGCCATCTTTTTTCACGCATAGGACGGCGCTATGTTGCATGGCGTTTATTTACACGCGGCGTGCTTCTAGGGCGTGGCTGTTACTATTATTTCGTTGTATATTTACTATGCCTACCGCTGCATCGGAGACAATTGAAAGCCGAGACTTCGCGATCTAGGTGAGACGCGACAGCCGTGTTCCTACTACTGGACGCCGGCCAGCTTCGGAGTGAGACGACCACACAGCGGCAATTCGCGAATTCCGGTCTCAGTGTCTCTCTCAAAAACGAGGGGGAAATCGCAGGCGGCATTGACGAATCGGCGCGCGACCCATGCTGCCATCCTGCAAGAGGAAGCATGCTTCGCTATTTTCCCACGGCGCAAAAAGGCAAACGCCACCACAATAAGCGACGCGTTGGTGAAGTTTGTTTTCTTTTCTCACGAAGGAGCCGAGCTTCATTAATGTGCCGGCGCTCACTTTTTTTTCGGTGCGAGGCGTTCTTTCGCGCCCGTATCCTTCCGTTGCCTCGCAGCCATACTCTCAGATTAGGGGCAGCGGCGGCTGACAGGTGCTCCGGCTAACAAGAAGCGATGGGTTCAAGCGCTCTCCTCTGTAGCGCGTGCCTTTCGCTTCACATCTTTACAATTTCCAGGCTCTCTCTATGTAGCGCGTTGCTCCCTCCTTTCCTTCTTTTCTTGCGCGCCCGTTTGCGGGACTCGCGCGCTGCATCGTCGCGATAGCGAACCGGGCCGCAGCAATACGCGGCGCTATGAGCGGGTCAATATTCCCAGCCGTTCGCGTGCAGCTTGAGCGGCAGTCGGGCGTCCCGTGTCACGCGGGGTGTGTTACTCGAGCGGGCAATCTCGGGGAGCGCCCTCAACGCCGACGCGACCGCGCTTCCTCCCGCGACGCGCCGTTTAATCCTTCGGCTACACGCGCACGCCGTTGCCAATTTTTCTTCATCTTCCAAGGTGTCGCTTTCCGCGAGCATTTGATTTTTCTTTCACGCCGGCGGGAAAACAGCCAGAGTTCGTATTCGGGAGCGTGAAATGCGTCGATACGTGCAGAATGCATCGCGCCTCGCCGAACGGTGCGTGTGCCAAACGACGGCGGCTTTTTCTCCGCAACCCTCGCCCGCGCCTTTCCTCCTGGGAGCCGCGCGATCGATGCGTCGCCCAGTTCGAGGTGTATAGTGTGGCTGTTTCTATATTTAGCGCTCCGCCTGCACAGGGACTGCGTGGGGCTTCTGTTTACAATCAATCATGCCAAATCAGGTATCCCTTACGTTCTCTTTTCACCTTTCTGGGAAGCTTTGACTCCATCGACGAAGTCTTTCTTTGGCAGTTCGATGTGGATCAATGCCATAGACGCACTGAGAGATATCTGAAATGAACACCGACAAGGTTACCTCCTGTTAAGCATTGCTTTCTGCGCTGAAAGAAAAAAAAAATTCACTGTGGCTTAGCTTGGTTAAGCCCGGTAATTGCGAAAGCAATATCCGTACCTACGCCATGGTACAGCTGGTAGTGTAGCAGGTGGTGGTGCTTGTGGTTAGACTTGTGGCGATGCATCTGTTATACAATCCAATCCAATCCAATCTAATCCAATGTAATCTAATGTAATCTAATCTATTCTAATCCAATCGAATCCAATCCAGTCCAGTACAATCCAGTCCAGTCAGGCCGCCGTTCATGTGCACCGCCGTCGCACACGGACGGCGTGAGATCGCGAAGCAATGGTAAGCCGCTGGTGGTTGGCACAGCTACTGCTTTCTAGCGACGTGAGTCGATCCTAATCTCTTCAGCGTAACGCCACAATCGCGCTCCTAGCGGAGAGCGCAGGAGTTAGGCGCCGGTGGTGGCACCGCCGCGGCTTGCGACGGCGCGAGCCGGTCGCCCTTCTTTTCGGCGTGACGTCACAACACCTGTTGCGCTCCTAGCGGAGAGCGCAGGAGTTAGGCGCCGGTGGTGGCACCGCCGCGGCTTGCGACGGCGCGAGTCGGTCGCCCTTCTCTTCGGCGTGATGTCACACATGACGTCACACAGAGGTCAACTAAAGGTCAATGGTGGCACCGCCGCGCCACGGCAAAGGCTGAAAGTGCAAGTAGTAAAGCTTTCGCTTTAAAATAAGTAATCAGTACGGGCCCCGAGGAGGACGCTTCTCACACTGGCGCAGGAATGGTGAGAAATACAGCACCGCGGAAAAGACTGGGCCTTTTCTGCGGGCGCTGTACTTTGTGAGAGTGA
Organism: Amblyomma mixtum; assembly: GCF_055824585.1. Taxonomy (NCBI): domain Eukaryota; kingdom Metazoa; phylum Arthropoda; class Arachnida; order Ixodida; family Ixodidae; genus Amblyomma; species Amblyomma mixtum. The sequence goes on from NC_143014.1 coordinate 173,157,382, forward strand.
AAAGAAGGAGTTGAAACGTTCCGCACAGGGGATTATTTTCATATACGGCGTAGCTGCATACGCGAAGTTGCAGTTATGAACGAATGCAAACGTCACATTCCGAGTACGCTGCTTCGAGGATACTTTGCACCGTATAGATTGGGAGGGTTTTCGCTGGATTCTAGCGCCCCACTAATAACTGCGACTGTGTTAGCTACCATTCTTTCATTTTGCTTCCGTCTTTCAAGCTTTAAAACTTGCCATTTTGTCTCTCTTCTGCACAGTGTTGCCACCTGTGTGGCACTCTCGGGTGACCACACTGTGCAGTTGGCCACACAGGGTGCTACCCCAGGTGGCCACCTGAGGGTGCTACAGCGGTTTCTGTTTTGCACCGGGAAATTGTCGGAACGTCAGCGCATGTGTAAAGAAGGGACGCTTCGTAGCCGACTGCACGAGCAGTTGCACGAATGAGTGGAATAAAGTAGTTCTTGAAAGGACTAATTGTAATCGAGGCGAAAAGCGGTAACGAAGCTTCTTGTTTTTTTGTTTGTTTTTTTTTACATGCGCTGACAAACTTGGACACTTCTGGGGCCGCTATCATGCGGTCGAGGGCAAGAATGTTTTGATGAGGAGGCCGGCAAAGGAGAGTGAATGTCGCCGCTTCTTCTCTTTGGCTTTAAATGTCTCCCAATCACGCACGCTTCAGCTAGACACCCAGTTTACAAAATGTCAACGTGGTCGCATTACCGCATTTCGTTTGCCGGTGACCCTATACAGCCCTATATCCTATACGAGAAACGTCGGAGTTCTCGAAACGTTCGAGAGACGTTCGAAAAGTGGCACATGGCTCAAGTATCTCTCATAGAGTAGAAACATCGCGAATTGAGACTGGGATGAAGGTTGCCTGTTTCATCCCTCATAAAGCTATTTAATTTGAAAGTTTCCCTTGCGCGAAAATTCTACTTGCAGGTTCGTAGGCGTCGCGCAGCGCCAATTACACAAAAGCCGCGCGCTCACAGTATCGCGTTTCATTAATTGAGGAATTTATATATTAGATGCTTGAGCCTTTGTTCACAGATTTTTGCTGCGTTGGTTCTTGAGTGCAGTCGCTGCAACACGTCACATTCAGTAACCATGCACTGCTCGCAACAGGCCGTGCTATGTGTTTGTAAACTTAGGCTTCCGCGGGCTTGCCTCCTGATAGGCCCACCGATTTTGCGGGACACCCAGCAAACGTAAAACCGTCTTCGGCCATTTCCCTTTCTCAGCGGTCAACAGTGCCGCTTGTTTTCCGCGGAGATTAAAAGTGCCTGTCACACGCAGTAGGCGTAGTCACAGGGCGACATGCTCTCGCTCTTTCTTCCCAGCAGTTTCCGGCGATATATGTCACGGGATGGCACGCCTACAGAGGCCCGAGCATTCAAACATTCCAGCAGCCTCGCCGACTCCGCATTATGCGCGTTCGCATGCACCAGTCTTGGCATTAATTACAGCAGGGACAGGATTAAATCTGCCTCGCGGCAGGAGCTGTTCTTGGTGCAGCAGTGCTTCTTCTCTGTCGCTGTTCCTTGTCTGCGCCACGACTAGAGGAGCCGCTGCATGGAACGCCGGGTGCCGCTCCAAGAAGGGCAGTGCGGGTACCTTCGTGCCCCGCCCGCGCCGTGTTTCTTCACAATGCCTGAGAAGAGAGAGAAAAAAAATAGAAGCTAAAGTCGGAGCTCTTCCCCTAAACTGATTTTGAGCGAGATAATTGGAGTGGCTGTGGCACCGCGGCGGGCGATTCCTTTTTTGCTCCCTCGATCTCTCGAGGCGCCGGCCCCTGTCGACCCGCTGCTCCCCGAACTCAGTGGAACGAGAAAGTTGAAATCAAGTTGTCCCGGCATTTGAGAAGCGTAATAGTTTTCACCCGACTGCGCTTCAGCTGTGAGGATATTGATCTCTCGCACTGGCTCTGGCGTTCGCTTATTCGCGCCGTTCGAAGAAAAGTACGGAGCACAGCAGCCCGCGAGAGCCCAAGGCGCGCGTGTATGCAAATGACGGCACCTCCAGCCGCGAGGGATGCACCGAGCCGACACGTAATTCCAGGAGCCCCGCTCGTGCTAGCAACAATTAAATATTCCTCCCAGCTTTCAGTTATCTCCCTGGTTTGTGCCGCACGCTGAACCACGCGCAAGTTTTTTTTTTTTTTTTGTATTCGGCATAAAAGGCGTTTAGCTCTCACTTCCGCAGTTCCAGCCGAAAGAGCCCCGATTTTGAGAACAGTGCGCACGCTGAACATTTCTGAACTTTCTGTTCAGAGCGTTTCCGCTTGAAATGCTTAAGCAATTAAGATTACTCACGGCAGTGGCTCAGTGTCGGCGGTGTTCTGCTACTGAGCACGGGGTCGAGGATCCGGCAGCGGCGGCTGCACGGAGGCAAAATGCAAAAACGCTCGGGTTATGAGCTTTCGCTGCACGGTAAAGATCCCCAGGTGATGGAAATTAATCCGGAGCTCTCCGCTACACGGCGTTACTCGTAGCCCGCACAGCAGCTCTGACGCCTAGAAACGAGGCATTCGCGCGGGCAATGAAGAAAAAAAAAAGCCTTAAACGAGTGGCACTCATTTGCCCTCTAGATTCCAAGGCCTGTGATTAATAGGCGTAGCTTTGAATGGAAAGAGATGCTCGTTATGACATACGTAACGGAAGCCAACAGTCACTGAAAACAAGGAGCATAGGGGACGTCTTTTTTTTTAATTTGTAGTTTTTCATCAATGGGAGATTAATAAAAGCAGAAGAGAAAACAACCACATGCTGCTCTACCAATTGAGGTAGAGCGACGGCTGTCCAGTCTTCTGTTTTCGAGGGCATTTATGTGCAGTGTAGCCGAACCTTCAGGGTGTTCACCCGCGCCACCCTCGTCCATAGCGACGGACGTGGTACGTCTTGCATTACCGCGAGTGCCACGTGAGAACGTAGTCGAACGGCGAGGGCGGAAGCTCTGCGAGAACCCTCTTCTATGGCACCAAGACTGCCAGATTCGAGGCCCTCGGTAACAATTAAGAAAACAAGGAAATGGAAAGAGGCGAAATTCGGTGGTCGTGGGTTCGGATCCCACCGGCGGCATGTGATTGTTTTTTCTTCTGCTTTTTATTAATCTCCCATTGATAAAAACTATAAATGAAAAAAAAAAAGGCATGCCCTATGCTCCTTGGTTTCAGTGACTGTTGGCTTCCGTTATGTGTTTCTAAGGAAGGAACTATTGCGACCGGACAGGTAAGGGTGGTGGTGGTTGCGGTGGTGCGTCGCTGGTGACTGTGAGGATGACGCTGAGGGCGAAAAATAACTATGCCGACGGAAGGGAGCCTACTGCCACGGTTAAAAACCTGTGTCGTGAAATAATGTTGCCACAAACTCGACAAGAACTCAAGTTGAGGCTCATTAAAGGTCTGCCGGTAAAAGTATATGACTCCTCCGCACTAGATCTGAGTCACACAACCCAGGTGCATGCTTTTTGTAAACGTTTGTCGTTCAGATCTAGCTGAAGTTGCAGCGCTAAGACAGGCTACTCAACGCTGACTTATGACAGTTATGGACGGGTGCAGATTTGACCTCACAGCATGTCGGCCCTTTGCGGGCGACAAGGTTAATGTCGTCGACAAGAAATAAGTTTTTGTTTCCTATCTCGCTCCCTTGAGCAGTTACTTTGAAACGATGTTCTTATTCGTGCAGCGCGAGAATTCGACACCGCTGCAGGAGCGCACACTGGCTCCTGCGCCGTGCGCCTGCAACGCCACTGCAAGCGAGAGACCTGCAGCTAAAAGGATGAAGCATTAATGAGTTGTCAAAATTAAATGATCAAAAGAAACATCAGGAAGGTTTTCTACACTGAGAAGGTGTAGCGTTATTCCTCTGTACGTTAAAGCCATCCTCCTCCCTTTTCGCTTACTACTTATTTTCCCTTCTCTCTTCCGCATCTTTGACTGCCCAGAGCGGCCACGGGAGCGTGTCGCATGGCTAGAGGTGATTTCTATTTTGCCTCGGAAAGGGGGTCTGAACTTCAGCGCATGCGCACAACACGGTTGCGTCGGAGCCAGTTGCATGAGCAGTTGCACGAATGATTACAGAGTCACATGGAATATCGTTATACGCCGAAAACCAGTTATAATCGAGGCGCAAAAAAAAAAAAAAAGAAAGGCCCATATTCGCGTTTTTTGATAGCCGCCAACAAGTTTTGACCCTTATTGGGAGCGCAAGCACACAGTAATGAACAGGGAGGTTCGAGGAGGACGCCGGCAGGAAATAGGAATTGTCACTACCTTTTCAGTACGGAGAGACCTTATAGCCCCAGTCTTTTGTCCTAAGCTTGTGCGGCGGGCGACAACGCTTTCTCGCGAGCTCAATATTTCGCGAATTCGGCTTAACTGTTCCAGGTGTTTTATACCCAGTTGTGTACAATGCGATATCGCAGCATTTCCTCAAAGTGCGCAGCACCTAGTACTGATTTCTTTATATCAGGCGAATTTAGCATTCCTTCGAGTGTAATGCGCATTTTCTAAACAAAGTTATTCCAGTATCCTTCGGGTATTTATTGAGCAAACCCAGGCCTTTAGATGTTATACTTTTTTTTTGGTGGGTTAAAGATTTTCTACAGTTCTACAAAAAAAAAAAAAGAATGCTTTTTTGTGTTTTCTGTTTCTAAGCTTTCGAAATGGTTTTCTTGGGGCATGGATATACTATACAGGCTGAAAAACGTTCACTTTCAAAAGAAATAGCAGCCAGCGCGTGAAAGGGCTACGCCGCAGTTTAATAATAACTTGCGTGCACTCTGTTTTGCGAAGAAAAAGTGGCAGGCTCCCTTAGTTCTCCCCGAAGTCTGCAAGGTTTCTGCAATGTTGCTGCAACGGTAGATACGTGGTTCATTGTACATGGCGCCCCACTTAGATGAACCCACCACACCAGGAACTCGGTAGTAAACAGAAAACATACTCCTGGCTGTTGTTCCTTGTTACGCTTGCCAGCAAAATTCAGCAGCCTCCAGTAAGGACCTAGAAACTATTTTCTTCGTAAACGCATGCATCTCACTTGGTCACGCGGCAAATACACAACCTTATACGCGAAAGCTGTCACAAGCTATGGCGGCTTTTGTGCTCCTCGCTGGGTTCCATAAATTTCTCTCAGAGGAGAGGCGTTTGACGTAGAAGCGAATAACAGAAAACGAACGCGCAGAAACTAGGGGAAACAATCTATAAAGATTACCGTTTAGACACATCCTTTTCGGCATATGGGGCATTGTTGCCTCCGCACTTTCCACTTCTAGTTGCAGACGTATGAAAAATGTGTCGATCTCTGAGACACCTTTTGTTGCATTATAAGTCAATGTTCTGCCGTAATTATTCGCGGACCTGTTTTTCGCGAGCCATGTGCGTTTCGTGAAAAACGCGAAAATTTGGTCGTCGCGCAAATTAAGTCGTTTATATATGCGTGCTGGACGCTGACGCCCACTCCTATTTTGTGATAGATTGAATTCCGCTAGAGTCTGTCGTGTTTCCCGTTACTTTTCATTCACGACAAGATTTTAGTTCCCATTCTCGATAAACTCAGGCGTACATCGTCCAGATAGTATCCAGGAGAAAAAAAAAATACTTTAGTATGCCATAACCCTGAGTGGAAATCGCACCAACGCCAGCGCATGGAGAGAGGTCCTTCGTTTTCCGATGCATTTAAAATACTCGGCCATTGCTGCTTATTGTGCTAAAGTATTTATGTCACGTGGATGCGCTGGTGTTGCGGACCTATCCGGTCGTGTGAAGAACTGTGCAATCGCTTGTGTTTGGGTGCAGCGATACCGAGTACCCTTTCTGAGAACCAACGTTTACAGGCAGGTTTTATCTACCGCTCCCACTGAAACTGTGCTTTTGCATTCTAAAGGAGAGAGAGAAAGCTAGGTACTGTACTTCGAAAACATAGCGCGAAAAGGACACGGACGACACAGAAGTGGACATGACGAATAGCGCCTGTCTTGTCCACTTGTGTGTCGTCCGTGTCCTTTTTTCGTTATGTTTTCGAAGAACTGTTACCAACTAGCCCAAACCAAGCTACTGTTAGGTACTGTAACCCGGCTCGTCAAAAAAAAAGGAGGGGTGGGGTAGGGGGAGGGGGGTGCGATAAAGGTTAAGGAGCAAAGTGAATAAATTGGTCTGGCCGCTGTAACCCAACTGTTGTGCCTGAAATTTTCCCAACCGACGTGTCCCGTTTGTTTGCCAAGATAGACGGAGACCGTACGCTGATGCGACGCAACTTTTTCCTCCGCCATGCACGTGCTCTGCGTGGTCGACCTTGACACACACCGTTCGAGTTGAGTTTTACCTCACTGCGCATATCCACGACTATCAGGAAGTTACGGGGCGCCCGCCGCCTCGAATACGCCGCTGTGTTCACGGTCGAATTGGTAAAAAAACTAAAGGAACTTTCATGGTGTTTGAATAAACTCGCGAGATTTTCATGGTGCTGAATAAATGCGCAAATCTGGCTATATCGAGTGTGTTGCAGCGTTACAGCCCATTGTTCTAAAAGGCAGCACCTGCCAACACTTTCTGAAAACATCGTACATCAGTACCACCTATTACGTGCACTGCCACACGCAGAAGCTCATTTATACAGCACTGGTCACAGGCCAGTGTCGGGACGCATACCATCAACACTCGATTAGCCAATAAAGGGCTCCCCCGTGCTGCAAGTTTCTAAGCTTTGTTGCCTTTGAAGTAACAGTGCTTCACACTGCGCACGACGGAGATCTATTTCCCTACAAGCGACGCTGGAAAAGCGCCGGAAGGTCGGAATATTGCGCAATAAGGCACAAAGCTGCGTGCGCGAAGTTGCATAACGCGAAGGAGTCGCGTGAAGGCGATGACTCTTACTAGTGGGACCAGTGGCAACCTTGGGCTCCGTCACGATCTCGCACCTTCCGGGTTTCGCTGAGCCAGCAACGTCCACGCAACAGGGTTACCGGACCTGGCTGATCGCGTCGTCGCCAGCTGCATCGCCATGGAAGCGGCTCAGACAGCACCCGACCACGACAGGCTGTGCCAGCGTTGAAATTTCCTTCTCTGAGCAAAATCTCTCCTCTCGGCGCGGAATGCACTTTGTCATCGTCACTGTCGCGGCCACGCCCGGGTTCCTCTTGACTGTACAGCGTGTTTCACCGAAGACTACACAATTTTTAAAATAGGCTTTTTGAGGTAGAAAAGCACTTTTTTTTTCGGCACAGCACTGTCAGCGGTGAAGTACTACACATCAGAATATAGCTAAGGCGTGCTAACTAGCAAGCTGGTTAACTAATATTGAATAGTTTTTTTTAACTATTGCTGTTATAACTACTTAATTATTGAGAGGCGTGTAGCCCACCGTAAGTGATATCCGTATCAGTTGTTTATAGAATTCGAACATGCGGTTACCCTCGGCGCTGGGGCCCAACAAATTCTGGCTACATCGCGCCAAAATACATGCACTTTCGAGAAGCTTGCAGGCAAAGCAACCTCTCCACTGCTCGTAACTCGTCGAAACAGCCAAAATTTGTCGGGCCACAGCGCCGAGAATGTAACCGCGTTTTCGAAATTCTAAAAACTGATGTGGCTATTACTAACGATGGGCTACACGCTTCTCAGTAATTAAGGAGCTAACAGGAATAGTTACGTAGTTAACTATTCAATATTAGTTAGCTAGCCTGCTAGTTAGCACGCCCTAGCTGTATTATGACGTACTTTCCCGCTGCCAATGCTATGCCGAAAAAAAGCGCCCTTCTAAATCAAAAACCCTATTTTTAAAAATTGTGTTAGGTCCAAGGTGAAACACCCTTTATAGCGTATACCAAAGCTACTGACGCTCTGAAATTTCGATGAACAGTAGCTATCCCAGAAGAAAAGCTGCGAATTAGGAATAAATGTGATACCCTGCAAGGTAGCACTGAAAGTCTACCGACCTTTTGCGCGCAGTGTGTTATGGAGGATGGGTAGAAATGAGTGCACCGACATAAGCTCACCGGACAAAAGTTCACCAATTTTGAGCGGACCTGGACAAAAGCTCACCTCACCGAGGCTTATATCTGCGACGTGAGTTTGTGGCAGTTTTGCGTAGGCATGATTATAGGTTTAGGGTAAGTTTTAGATGAATGCGTCAACAATTCACTCTTACCACTTAATCGTTAACTTTGTGAGTTCATGAGAGTTTACAACAGATTTGTTTCGGGTTTAGGTTAGCTTGGGTTCGAAGTTAGGTTAACTTTATGATTGGCTTAGGCTTTAAATACCGGCGTTAAAAAATAACAAAGCTTCGTGAGTTCGTGGGAGTTTATCTAAATTATGGTTTAGGATTATATTAAGCATAAGGCTAGGTTAGGCTTTAAATAGATGCGTTAACTATTAACAAATAATTGTGTTGGTTCATGACAGTTTACCGTACGTTTGGTTGAGGTTCAGTTATGTTGGGTTAGGTTTAGGGCTAGTGCTATAGGATAGGTCTGGAATAGAAGCGTCAACAAATAACGGTTCTGTTCGGAGACTACATGCAAGGCTTCGGTACGGTGAGCTTTTTTCTGGGTGATATCAGATTTGGTAACCTTCGTCAGGTGGGCATATTTTCGGTGAGTTTTTCTGCAAGATTCCAGAAATGATGTCCTGTCCAGTCATCTGTCAAGTTAAACGCATCCGTTAAGGTGAATTTGCTGCTTTTTGCTGTGTAATGGATGCACAGACATTCTGTTCCTCTGACCTTGTGAGCCCGGCATTGATGCATTTCATAGAACAAGTGCTTAGGTACCTAGCGATGCTAAATATTTGACCACTACTGAAACCCGTTCCCTCTTAGTGGTGGCTCGTGCGAAACTCTGTTGGAATTTGTCGCTGATATGCCATCAAAAAAAGTTGTGGGTTTTTATTTCCGTTTGTGTTAAGAAAGCTGCCGTGCGCGGCCATCCTGAGTGCGGACAGAACGTGCTGCGTGCGTGTGCGTGTGTCTGTGGGTGTGTATGAGTACGTGCGGTGACCCAATGTTGATTTTGCGATTGTTATCAAAGTTAAGGGTGGCTGACGCGACGTGCCACAAGGTTGTATTTAAACTAGTGAGGGGGCCGGCTAACGGCGCCGGAGAGACGACCATTAGCGGAAACCAAACGCCGGCTGCGGCAAGGCTCGCCACCTTTCGAACCTGATCCTCCGGCCGCACCGAAGCGGGCCTAAGCAACGCCGGATACGGTCGGTAACAGACTGAACACCGGCTGCAGAAAGCTCACCGATTTTGACACCTGATTCTCCCGCCATCTTGATGGGAGCCTCTCTCCTCCTATGCTAGAGAGAGCATCTTCTCAAGCGGCGGCGACCAAGAACCCGCTGGGCCGTGATCGAACCCGCGTCGTTTAAGTGAGGATTATAAACCTCCACTAAGCTACCGAAGGCCCGTATTCCGAGCAAGAGCTCCGAAGTATTTTGTGGAATATTCGCTCAAATTCCAGTCCCAGCCGCTGCTCTATAACGGTGCGTGAACTAAAGGAAAAAGGTGGTAGGATTGTTTTAGGTGGCTAATGAGGGACAAGCCTGTCTGGTTTTACTTGCCCATAGAAAATATTTAAAGTTTCGCTTTTTGATATGTGCGCAGAACAAGACGAACGTCAGCCCAGAAAACAGCTTTATCACTTTGTTCCCAGCACGGCAAAGTGGACTTAAAGAGAGAATCGGCTATTCTCCAATATTCAAGAAGCAAAGTTGAAGAGGAGGATTGTCAAGATCTTCTGAAGTGAGTTTAAGCATGCCGAAGGTGTCCGGCACGAGGGTACTATGTGTGCCAGAAATGCGTGCTTACGTAACATTGTAAGTGTTGTACTGCCTACAAAAGTAGTGCTCTTTATTTTCCCGCGAGCTGTTCCATACAGGTTCTCTGCGCATAAAAACCGTAGACAGGTATAATCACAGCGCAGGCGTATTGTCCTCGACGGCAGGAACGTTTTTTTTTATATACAAATACAACTAATTTGTTTCAAGCTACACTTTGGTCGAATCGCTTGAAATGCGAACATATGAATGATATCCGGTGTCGATACCCAATGATATCCAGAATTCAGAATCAGAATTTTTTATTAGTCAATCATTTGAGCAGTGTACAATGATATGCAGAAGGAGGTCCCATAGTCGAATGACTGAAAGGGGACCTCCTGTTCATAATAACATTGAGTTGAGTAAATTAAGCGCAGCATTTTAAGAATGAAAGATGGTACCAAATTAAGACACAATACAAACATTTGTAGACAAAGAACGCAAACTAAGGAACACAGACTACAAAGAAAAAGAAAAAAAGGACGATAAAAAAATGATAGAAACAAAGAAACTAATGGTCAACTGTCTGCTATCAAGAATTGTTTTAAGGTCTGTTTAAAATTAAATACCGAACGCGAGTTTTTAACATTCAAAGGTAAGGTGTTCCATAAGGAAATCGATGAGTACTGAACAGTCTGCTTGCCATAGTTAGTACGAACTTTTGGTAGGAGGAAATTGTTGTTAGAAGCAAACCGGGTAGTGTTGGAATTCGTGAGTGTGGAAGATAAAAACTCAACTGTTGGTAATTGGTTGTTCATGATTCTGAAGAACAGTATACCTGGTACCAAGGCGCCTTCGCCGCACGTGGTACCAGAATGGGGCGGAGGAGCTCCAGGTAGGAAGTGGATGAAAAAATAAACAAGTGCTGCCTATCTCGACACTAGGGCATGATCACGAGCGGAATGCTTAGGTATGGATGCCGACAGCGCTCTTCCATTCCATTGACCTCCATGCTTAAATATGGCATATGCTGGCGCGGTTGACCCATTTATTTAACGGCACATCCCCACGTCGTCCACTCACCGGCGGTCTCCCTTGTATCATCCCTTTCGTTTTAACCACTGCTGTTTATTCGGGCAAAAAGTCTCTCCCCACTAATTTAACTTCGTCGTCATGTTCGGAGTGCTTTTCTTCTATTCCAACGTCTTTCTTTTTCAAGGTGATAAAGTCGACTGTGCACATGTCGGTTTCTTAACATTGCATTGCCTTCCACCTAACTTCGGTAGATCAGAGGCAGGAAGATGGGGTTCTTCACAAACAAAACAAATTGAACAAGGGTTGGGAGGGGAGCCTCAGTCCACTAGACAATGTTTCCACAAGACGAAGACAAGTCGTCTTGACGAAACGTTGGCTAGCGGATTGAGGCTCGTCTTCGGACGGTTGTTCTATTTGTTCTGTGTTTACACGTAGCTAGTTGCTTTTTCCTCCCCAGTTCTTTAGCATCTGTAGGGATCTGGCTGTGGTTCAAGCATATGTTACGTATTTACGGTGCATCTTTGGCTAGCAGCTGACATCTGCGTAATCATTGTTGCAACCTCAAGAGTCATAACCGGCTGGAATGCGTTCCACCTCAGTCACTGGTTCCTCCGGGCAGTCAGTGAACAAGGAAGCTGAAAATCCGCTCGGTTATGCGCCGGTCTCGACATTCAGCTTTGAATCCTACCTAGGAGATGTGAGATTGCTTTGCTTACTTTCCTACCTCCGTAGACAGACCATTTCTGATCAGTATTTTCGCAGGATTTTGCGAGACCGAGTCTAAAACTTGGTTATGCCACCTTGATGAATGAAACGTGTTTGACTCATGTACTTGATACAAGTATTTCACGATTTAGATCAAGCTTACGCTATCACCGAGCTTCCCGTGTACCTTAATCCTACGGGCTTAAGTTATGCGACTTATGCATAACATTTAATGCGGAAAAAAAACGTGGCACTCTAAGAGCATGTTTCTCGAGAGCCCGCACAGAAACGTACTGTTACACACAGAACAGAGAAAATTATCTCCAAATCCTTGTTCCCACTTGAACTGCAAATCGATTTTGCTTATCTAATTCAACTGAACCTCCGCGTTAAACGTTGAAGTGCGCTTATGGGACCCAGGCTGCCAATAGCCATCTGATCGCTCCCGCGTCGCGCTCGTATCGCGAGGTCCTGGTTTCGGTCCCTATACCTTAACAATAATTTCACAATCCTGTTGGAAGTTTGCTTACTTTTTTCTTATCTTTGCTATTACAAGTCTATAAGAGTTAATCAAAATCCATTGCATTCCTGTTCGAAATGCGCAACTCTGCTTGATTATTTGTCGCAGCGCCATTTTTGCAGATATGCTGTCGTAAAAACTTGGTCTCAGCAGGTTGGTGCTGAGATAAACCTGCTGGGACCAACCAATTTCGTGCTGCTATTAGACGTCAGTAGGCATATACTGACGTCTAATAGCAGCACGAAATTAAGAACGCATGCGGAGACAAAGAAATCCCGCCCGTCCTACCCTTTCTCTCACGCTCGCGTTCTTTCGCCCTGCTTCGAGCTGCTGTAGCCCCGAGAATCTGTATTTGACCAAATGCGTACGTTTGGCTCTTTTGTTTGAGTGCGGCAAGCCTGTGCTAGAAGCTGTTTAATTAAAAGAAACGGTGCGCTTTGACGGCAATATATATTCACCCCCCCCCCCAAAAAAAAAAAAGAAAAAAAAAAGAAACAGGATTAAGTAACCATAGAACATCTCGACGGCAGATCCTTGAAGCCTGAATTAAATCACAGACCGACGGATTTACAGCTGTGAATGTAATATCAAATTTTATATTATTTTAAGGATGCGGCATAGCGTTGGAACATGCAACAGTACGGAACATAGCAGTCTTTCACGTACGATGTTCTCAAACGTGTGCGTCGCAAAACGTTCGAAGGAAACGAAAACGAAAATTTATTGAATGTTATAACTTCCAAATCTCAGCTCCAAGCGTAATACTTTTCTTTGAATTAAACCTTCCGAATCATTTCTGAAAACGCTAGCTGGTCTTCAGTGAAATGGTGTTAAGCATAAATAAAAGCTATGCAAAGAGAATATCTAAGACAAAGTTTGCTTAAAAACTTGCCCATAAGGCATTACATTTCGGTGCGAAACAGGCGTCTTGCACGCGACCGCTTGCTGCAATCTTGAATGAGGGGCTTGAGCGAGAAAGAATGAAATGACTATGGGAATACAAAAAAAGAAAACAACTACGCACCCTTGTTTCGCGCTCTTCACGAGTCTACACGGAGGAGCACAACAATTGAAGACCTCCGCGCAAATGGACTTCAATTTTCGATGAGGAAATAGGGATGTGTGCGATAACAAATGGTTCAGAAAATCTCTTCAGTTTTTCAAGAAACTGTACATTCTGCATGGGTCTGAACTTAGCGAGAATTTTCAATTTTCTGGCGGCGTACTTGTTGATTTCCTAGCGACCGGCCTTCTTCACTATTTGACACGTGACCGAGGTCGGAATCTAAGTCTTCGGCGTGATTCACGTTAATTAAGCAAGCCAGTGACTTTGTTGTCGTGACGTTGACGTATGGGCCGGAAGGCCACTGACTAGGGTAATTGCCGTTAGACACGCCCACAACACCCTTAGAGGGTCGAAATTCCATGCTGCTGCCGCTTCTCGATTCACATCACGTCGTCACGCCGATGAAACATTTCAGGAATGCTGTAAGATGAACGCTGCCGTCTCATTCTCGTAACGCTTTGGCCGCACCGGCGCGAGGGCCATGGCTACCCATTCCTTAAATTAAGCTGCAGGTTAAAACGCGCCTATTCCCTTTAACTGTCAACATGCTCAGTTCTTTTTTCCTTTGGTTATAACTCGACTCTTAATGCTGAGCTTAAGTTACGAAATTATAGGCAATTAGGCGGATAATTAAGCAATGTGATCCTTCATCTAATGTTTGTTGCGGTTAATTATGCGAGCAGTAGCACGCACGCACAGGCGCGAGCCTCACGCACGCGGACTGAAGAATCTACCGCATACCAATACAGACGTGAACGCTGCCCTTTCTTTCCATTGTGCGTTTGAGGCGCATAAAGCCACCCCGCTAGTGACCCCGTTGCAGTAGGAGAAAATATTGAGACGACATCATTTAAAGCTCGTTTTCTTGCTCTCAGCGTTAGCCAGCTCTTTTGCTGCCGCGATGAACGACCAATTTTTATGGGTCCGCTGTGAATAGGTGTCATGGGAAGTATTGCTCTCTCGCGGAACACGGGCGAATGAAATTAGGACGCTGCGCGCGAGTTGTTCTCTCGTATCCTCTGTTAACAGCATAAGCTTCGAACACCACGCGCGCCCAGCGCTAGTCTTTAACCATTTGTCAGGAGAAAAGGCAAAATTTGGCCGCTCCGTCGGTAGCGCAAAGTATAGGGAAAGCAAGAAAGGGAGGCGAGCGTCATTTGTCTTCAGCGCAGTGAACGTTGCGACACCAAAGTACACATGTCTCGCCCACATGCGTCCGCTGCGCCCTACTCGGGCGGCGCGCGTTCCCCGGGCTCGCCTGGTTCAGTCCCATGAGCGCGGTCATTACGCAGCCGTGTCATTAGCCGTCGACAACGTGAAAACACACAGCGCATGCGCGGCTCGTCGCGGACCGCGGGTTTAATTGCAAACTGATGAAAGCGGGAGCTCCGCTTTCGTGCGCCGCCTTGCGAGGAAACTCCGGCGTTCGCGGCCGGGGCAGCCGCCGGCCTGCGACTCTACCTCGATCCCGAGCGGCCAGGCCGCGAGCGCCCAGTTGCGCAAAATCAGCGGGAGGGGGCCACGCGGACAACGCGCCGCCACCGCCGCCGCTGTCGACATTCGCGCGCACGGGCGACGCGCGTTGAAAAGTGGGGATCCTCCTTTTGTTCGTTGGCGCTGGGCGCTCTTGCCGGCAGCCTTCGCCGAGGGCGCCGCGCCCCTGGGCTGGCACCGAAAGCTAGTTTTCCGCATGGAGAATTTTTCGTCGCGCGCGACATGTTTTTCTATTCACTCCGGCGGCGCGCAAGAGAGCATCATTGTCTCGCTGGAGAGGCTTCGCCGCAGCGCACTTGTGGGGCGCAGAAACAGAGGGAGCTGCGCGTTGCGTCGCCTCCGCCGAGTGTCCCCGCAAGAGGCTGCACCGCCAAGAGTGGGCGCAGCTCTCCAAAGGGTTGCCCGCAAGAAGGAAAAGGGGTTAACATACGGGATGTCGCACAAAAAGGAACCGAACCGAGCGCATTGCGCGGATCCCAGTAACTCTCCATGTAACGTTTTTGTGCTCTTTTCTGTGCGGCGAGGTACCCCGCTTGCGTTAATTCCGCGGTTCGCCCGTGTGCTCGCACCGAAAGTGGGCAAAGGCTGTGGTTGGTAAACGCTGGCGCACTGTATACCTGGCGGCAGCCTGCTGAATTCGGTTGCTCGCGCCGTGTATGCAGCCAAGTGGTTGGCTGCCCTAATCGCATTTGCAGATAGGGCGCACGAGCATGCAGCGACATGGCTGCACTCTTGTTTTGGGAGAGCTGCTCTTCTCTGTCGCGGTTGCTTGCGAGGGAAGAGGAAGATGGCGTTTACGAACACGTGTTTATTATTCCCACATTCTTATGAACACACAGGCCGTTTTTTTTTTTGTTCTTTTCGGCGTGGTGTGCACAACAATGAGGGCTGAGGGGCTGAAGGATATACACAAAAAATATAATAAAAAGGCATTTTAATACATGGTTGAGAAAAAAAATCATATACAGGAACACAAGAACAAAGAAATATTTCAACGCATAGAAGAATGCAAGTTTCTGGTGCGCGGAACCAAGGCATCCGTGCGAACAAATAGTATTCGTTGAGCACTGTGACGGTAAAGCGGGGAAGCAAAAATTTCAGGCGTCCTGGTTCTTCAACCTTCCACTAGCTTCAACCAATAGGCGTTTGTGTTTAGAAGATGCTACTAAATTAACCTCCAGAATCCGTAAGGATTGGTAAAATACATTTGAGAGCCCGGTTTATGTCTGAAAGAGAAGGTTAGAGCTAGAAATAATACCGAATACGGTCTTCTATCAATTTTTTTAAAGTAGCGACGCGATACAAAAGCTGTAAAAGATAGATAGGCGGTCACCTATTTTGTGTCCGAACTCGAAAAACAATACGCGCCTATTGACGACACTTGCGCACTTTGTTGATAAAGTGCGCGCTTTGTTGGTGAAATAACTGTTGAAGAAGCCAAAAGTTGCAGGAACTCAATCAAATATAGTTCACCTGTTCTGAACAACCGGGCACGCTCAAGCAACTTGGCTACCTTGGCTACCTGGCTGTTGTCCAACAACCCTTGTTGCTGCAGTAGAAGCGAAGTAAATGCGGTGGTTCCACGCAACTTGAAGAAAGCTGCGATGGCATATCGCTTCGTCCTGCTGGTACCAAGCAGTCAGTTTTTCTGTCGACGCTGAGGCTACGCAGTTTTGTTGGCAAGTCGCCAAGTGTAGACACACATTTTTCAGGAATAGAGGAGGAGAAGAAAACAGGGATAGGGGGAGAGGGCAGAGGGTGGAAGGCAACGAGTGGATTAGTGGTATGGGTGTCCGCCTGAGCTCCGAGAGGGGATAGGTTCGCGACCCACCGTCAGGCAAGGATGGGTGCAAGCGTCCCTCGGTCCGCCGTCCGGCTTCTTTCTTTGCTGTCACATCATAGCTAACGCCCAGACTTCCACGTTACATACTCGTAACCGTCCTGTGATTTTTAACGCCAAGTATTAAAGGCCCCGTTCACCAGAAAATCTGGTGTCGGCCTTGTCGGAGTCAGCGTTGGGAGCGAAAAATCACGGACATGACTCTGGCAGGTGGTCCCCATAGAGCAACCTAGGCGGCAGGTGGGCCAGCTAGGTCACGTGACCTTGCGACGTCATCCCAACCTGCCCACCATGGCAGGTGGCAGTTAAATAAATGATTGGTCGCTCGGGAAGAGCAACCTGGGCCGCACACCGCTGGGGGCACCTGCCATCGCAGGGCAGTGGCGCATCCCTTAACCGCTACACCACTACGCCAGAAGGGGTATGAGGACTCCGAGGGATCTGTGAATGTACAGTATAGAATGGCCTTCTGCATATATGAAAATTAACACATTACGCTGTCACGTCATGCCTTTAAGGCGGAGCGTAAGTGTCCCCTTCATTTTTTTTTTTATCTACTGGCAAACGAGTAGAAAAACTATTGGAGAGTTTTATTTCCTTTGAGAGCAGTGGCGCAGAAACACACACGCACATATCATTATCATCATCATCATCATCAGCCTGACTACGCCCACTGCAGGGCAAATGCCTCTCCCATGTCTCTCCAATTAACCCTGTCCTTCGCCAGCCGCGGCCACCATATTCCCGCCAATTTCTTAATCTCATCCGCCCACCTAATTTTCTGCCGCCCCCTGCTACGCTTTCCTTCTCTTGGAATCTACTCCGCTACCCTTAAGGACCAGCGGTTATCTTGCCTTCGCATTACATGCCCTGCCCAAGCCCACTTCTTCCTCTTGATTTCAACGAGGATATCATTAACGCGCGTTTGTTCTCTCACCCACTCCGCCCGCTTCCGATCTCTTAACGTTACACCTATAATTTTTCTTTCCGTAGTTCGCTGCGTTGTCGTTAACTTAAGCTGAACCCTCTTTGTTAGCCTCCACGTTTCTGCCCCATAGGTGAGTACCGGTAAGATACACCTGTTGTATACTTTTCTCTTGAGGGATATTGGTAAACTGCCATTCATGATCTGAGATAACCTGCCATATGCGCTCCACCCCATTCTTATTCTTCTAGTTATTTCCCTGTCATGATCTGGATCAGCTGTCACTACCTACCCTAAATAGACATATTCTCTTACTACTTCCAGCACCTGGCAACCAATTGCGAACTGCAGTTCCCTTGCTAGGCTGTTGAAAATTACTTTGGTTTTGTGCATGTTATTTTTAGCCACACCGTTCTGCTCTGCCTGTCTAATTCATTGATCATGCTTTGCAGTTCATGTAATGAGTGTCTTAGCAAGGCAATGTCATCAGCGAATCGCAAATTACTTAGGTATTCTCCATTAACTCTTATCCCCAGCTGTTCCCATTTCAGGCCCCGGAATACCTCCTGTAAACAGGCAGTGAATAGCATAGGCGAGATAGTGTCTCCCTGCCTGACGCCTTTCCTTATTGGAATTTTATTACGGACTTTAGGGAGAACTGTAGTAGCTGTGCAATCGTTATAAATATCTTCTAATATTTTCACATAGCACTCTTCTACACCCTGATTCCGCAATGCCTGCATGACTGCTGAGGTTTCTACTGAGTCGAATGCTTTCTCGTAATCAATGAACGCTATATATAGGGGCTGGTTATATTCTGCGCATTTCTCTATCACCTGATTGATTGCGTGAATATGGTCCATTGTCGGGTATTCGTAACGAAAGCCTGCCTGGTCCTTTGGTTGATTGAAGTCTAAGGTTGTCCTGACCCTATTAGCGATTACCTTAGTAAATACCTTGTAGGCAACACACGGTAAGCTGATCGGTCTGTAATTCTTCAAGTCCTTGGCGTCTCCTTTCTTACGAATTAAGATAATGTTAGCGTTTTTCCAAGCTCTAGGTACGCTCGAGGAACCACCGTGGTGGTTCAGTGCTTAGGGCACTGAACTACTGGGCCGGTGCTCCCGGGTTCGATCCCGGCCGCGGCGGCCGCGTTTCGATGGAGGCGAAACGCAAGGCGCCCGTGTACTGTGCGATGTCAGTGCACGCTAAAGAACCCTAGGTGGCCGAAATTACCCGGAGCCCTCCGCTACGGCGGCGCCAAAGCCTGAGTCGCTTCGGGGCGTTATACTCCATAAACCATAAACCAGAACTAGGCGCAGACGACGTTCGTTTCTTTAAATACCAGCTTCCAGTACAACCGCAAATTATCCATCTTGTTGCTTGGAAGTATATCGTCGTATCCGAACGTTTTACGCCAGCCTGGAAAAGTACTCTCTTATGAAAGATAACCAACGTGGTCCACTATAGTTAACTTCAAACGTAAACTCTTATCAACTCGGTCGCTATTTAATGGCATGTAATAGTTTAACTAAAAGGTGCCAGCGCCAGAGACAATGATTCCAAAGCCGGGCAAGCCTCCCTCTCTCTCTAACCTCCGCCCAATCTCCCTGACATCATGTGTTGGTAAGACCCTTGAGCGAATGGCCCTGACTCGCCTCTCTAATTTTCTCGAGACGAGGGAGTTCTTCCCTCATTCTCTCATCGGCTTCCGACGCCACGTCTGTGCACAGGACATGTTTCTGGTTCTCCAGCACACGTTTCTGTCACCTACCCCCACTCAAATTCACGCACTTGTGACCGTCGATGTTCGCAAGGCCTTCGACGGCGTTTGCCACGACCACATCCTTTCCCAACTCGCCTCCCTAGACTGTGGCTCCCGCATGTACTGTTATATCCGCTCATTCCTCTCTAAACGTGTCGCTCGCTTTCGAGTCGACACCTATCTGTCCGACCCCCACAACCTCACCCGAGGCACTCCTCAAGGTGCTGTTCTCTCTCCTACCCTTTTCAATCTTGCTATGGCCCCTCTCGCCTCCCAGCTAGCTGAAATTCCCGACCTGCATCATATATTTTACGCCGATGACATCACTCTCTGGTGTTCGTCTGGCTCTCCCGGTCACGTACAGGACACCCTGCAACGTGGCCTAGATCTCATCGACTCCTTTCTCACCACTGCTGGCCTCTCTCCTGCTCCTGAAAAATCCGAGCTCCTTCTCCTCAACCATTCCTCATACCAGCGCTCACACAACCAATTCGTCTCTCTCCACCTTTCTGGCTCTCCCATTCATGTAGTCACGCAGTGCAAAGTTCTTGGCTTTCCTTTGCATGCAGCCAAAAACGTGCAAGCCCTCCACCGTGCTGTCACCACCTGCCACTCCGTAACTCACCTCCTGCGGCGCGTGGTCACTCGGCGCTCAGGTCTCCACGAGGCTCATGCGTGCCGAGTTGCCCACGCGCTGGCCCTCAACAAGGTCTTGTACTTTGCACCCTACGTTTCCTTCAACCAGACTCAACTTAACGCTCTTGAGACTGCCCTTGTGGGCCTCTACAAGGCAGCTCTCAACCTCCCTATCACTACATCTACTGCAAAGATCTTTGCAACAGGTCTCTTTCATCCTCTCCGTTCTCTGCTCTCTCTCCATCATGACTCGCAGATTGCCCGGCTTTCCCTTACCCGTCAGGGTCAGTGGTTACTGACTCAAGCGGGTATCTCGCCCATTCCCTGCGCCCCGTTTACCTCTCCTATTCCCACCCCGGCTCCCAATCTTCGGATCCTCCCCCTTCCGTCCAACATGTCCCCCGTTCTGCACGCCGGCCGTCGTCATGCGGCCACACAGCACCATTCCCCTCTCTTTGATACCCAGGGTGTAGCTTACACGAATCCCTCCTTCGTGGCTCCTCGAGGTTCCTGCGGCTACGCCCTGTACCACCCCCACCTCCCCGCTCCTGAAACTCACACCAGCGGGCCGTTTATGCGCCCTCCGGATGCATTGTCCCTCGAGGTCCTCGCCATTGCGCATGCCCTCCAGTCATTTGCCCTCCTTCCATCTCTTCAAGAGTACACAGTCTATTCAGACTCACAAGCCGCTATACACCACATACAGAAACGCACCCTAACCCCTTCTCTTCAACAGGAGGTCGAACGAGCGGTCTCCGCATTGCAGCCTTCCATCGTTTTCCTCCGCTGGGTCCCTGGGCATTCAGGGATTGACGGCAATGAACTGGCTCATGAGCTCGCCCGTGACACACTTTTCCGGGCACCGTTGATCCCCTGGCCCAAGCCCTCCGAGGACGGTGGGAGACTCACCCTTCGCCGCACCATAAAAGAGGTCTACCTCGAGCTCCGCCTCGACAAACGCCTTTACCCTCCCCCTCATCCATCACTCACAGTGCCGGAGGCTCGCCTTCTTCGGCACGTTCAAATGAATGTGTTGAGGATTTGCGGGGTCGCAGCGGAGCACCATAGAGAGACGACCAGCGTGGCAGGCTTCTAGTTCCGAACTGCCCGTGCCGGGCGTGTGCCCCGAACACGTGCTGTCCATCTTTATTTTCTTCTAGCGCGCGCTGTAACGCCGATCTCAGCGCCGGCGCTTTATAGCGTCGCCGGGAGCTATAGGGCCCCCCGCCTAGACGGAACGGCGAAATGTGCGCGCCGGCGGGGCAAAGATGGAGTAGCCAGAGATGGAGAGTCCGGTAAGTTCATGTCAGGTGCCGGGAAGAGCCGTCGGGTGGAGTGCGCGGGCTCAGGTGAACGAGCCTGGCTGCTTCTCAACGGGCGAATGGTGCCGGGTGCCGAGTTGACAAAGGACATGGGGGCAGGGAAGGCCAAGGTCGGGCCGTCACCGACTGTGGTGCTGCCCGCGGACACAAGTGTCGTCGGTGTTGGGACGTTGGAGCTGGTGTCGGTGGGAATGTGGCGCGCCGAGTACGTCGTCACAAGCGCTGGAATGGGCGAAACGGCTTCGTGGATTGACATCAGCTGTGGTGGGACAGTAGGCACAACGGTGACAGCTGTGACGATGCCGGAGCAAGTTGCTGGGCTCAATGCCAGGTGCTTGGGTGAAGCGAGAGTGGCAGTCCGGAGCAACTGGCCAGTGCTGATGAGCGTGTGGGCATGGTCGGCTGTGGGTGACTGCAAGAGGGTTGTGGCAGTGACAGGCCGTGGAGCTGAGACGGCTACATCAGACGGCTGGCTGACAGCAACAGACACAGCTGGTGGATGGACAGTTGCTGCACTACTCGGTGCGGGAAGCTCTACCATTCGTAGGTGAAGGTGGCTCAAGTCAGGCACCAAAGCAGACGCTTGCTGCGACAGTGTCGAGCTGCCAGGGTCAGAATCCGAGAAGCGGTTGACCGTACTGAGGGCTTGGGGTGGGGCCTCTTGGGCAGGCGGTGTGGCCGCCTGGGTAGTGGAGCTGGTATCTGACAGATGCTGCGGTGCCAGCAATCTCGCTTCGCCCTTAGCACGATCACGTCCGGGTCACCACTGTTGAGGATTTGCGGGGTCGCAGCGGAGCACCAGAGAGAGACGACCAGCGTGGCAGGCTTCTAGTTCCGAACTGCCCGTGCCGGGCGTGCGCCCCGAGCACGTGCTGTCCATCTTTATTTTCTTTTAGCGCGCGCTGTAACGCCGATCTCAGAGCCGGCGCTTTATAGCGTCGCCGGGCGCTATAAATGCAATCATCACCCCGTCTCGCCTCTTTCTCTGTCGCTATCGATCGGACCCTTCCTGTCCCAATTGCCCCTGTATCTATGCGGACCTTGCCCATTGCCTCTTCTATTGCCCGGCTGCTCAGCAGTCGGGTTCCTACCCCCCACCTTCTTTATCCATCACCACCTGGCTCGACTGGCTTGGCGCTGAAGGGGAGGAAGAACAGCGACTTCTGGTCGCCCAGGCGGTCGACATGCTCGGCCTGTAAATTTTGGCCGAATAAACGTCTTCTACTACTACTACTACTACTACTACTACTACTACTACTACTACTACTACTACTACTACTACTACTACTACTACTACTACTACTACTACTACTATGAATGCCGTCGATAAAGCATGAAAGGAACTCACGGGAAGCCAGTTTATAATGCACTGTTTATGTTTCTAAATGTTAAACTGGCTCACGCCATGCCTTCGGCCTCTCCGACTTCATGTCTGACGCTTGCTGCGGACCATTCTGCGCACGAATAGGTTCAAAAGAACAATCAACGTGAGTCTTGCCTCGTCGGGCGCGTCGCAAAGAATAACCTGTAGTGTAGTCGCCAACACTTGTTACTACCGGCCTTCTCTGCACAGAAACTACCAAAAGCTACTATGAGAAGCTTAGTTACAGAATAAACATTTTGTGACAACAACAAGCAGCTGCAGACAGGTAATAAAGCGAACGGTTTGTGCGGACGACCATTGTGGTGATATTCGAGACAAGCGCCCGGTCTGCCAGCTGCAGGAAACGAAACTAAAGCGCAATGCAGCGTACTTTCTTCAGTCTGATCTGGTTGCGATGTCCTAGAGCCTTATCATTATCAAGTTGCTTGTCGAAACATGCGTCAAAGGGAAAAACTTGCGTATCGCAATCAGAGACGTATCACAGATTTAAAAAAAAAGAAAGAAAGAAAGAAAGTAAGAAATGAAGAAAGGAAGAAAGGAAGAAAGAAAGAAAGAAGGAAAGAAAGAAAGAAAGAAAGAAAGAAAGAAAGAAAGAAAGAAAGAAAGAAAGAAAGAAAGAAAGAAAGAAAGAAAGAAAGAAAGAAAGAAAGAAAGAAAGAAAGAAAGAAAGAAAGAAAGAAAGAAAGAGAAAATTTTCGATGTGCGTCTTGTTGCATCCGAGGCTAGCGACGCGATGTGTTTACAGTGTGCGTGAACTGTGCGTTGTTACGACCCGGGTGAACGTCGAACGCTCTAGTGCAAACAAGCCTGAAGAGGGGAGCCCATCCCTGGACCTGAACCACAACCGCGTACAGTACAAGCCCCTCGAGAATCAACAAGCTTCAATAAGCTGCTCCCGAGAAAACCCTGTAGCGAACAGCACTTGCCCCAAAGCCGCCGTGGTTAGGATAGTCACGTTCATGTCGAGCTATTCCCCTCGAGAAGCATGAGAGACTTAACCCGCCTGGTAACAATCCTTCATTAGCTGCATTTATTTATTACTGGGGTGTGTTGTTGCGATTCCCGAAGTCACAAAGCGTCGGAAAGAAAGTTAAACAAAAAGCTTCCGTTAATTAGAGGCAAGTATACTCGCAGGGGCAGCGCAAAAATATCTCTGCAGCGGACTTAAGCACCGGACTGAAAAAGAATTCAACAAGCATCGATGCAAAACCATCCGTGATGAGCCATGTCCAGTATTAATGAGACACTGCTTCACTTATTTAGTAATTAATAAATGATCTCGTGCTGACCATTTATTACCTACATGGGTCCCTTGCTGCGATTCTGAAAGTTAAGACGTCTCTCGAAGCAAGTTAAATAAGCCGTTTCTGTTAATGCAAGGCAGCTATGCCCTCAGGGACAGCTTAAAACGTTTCTGTAGTGGATTTGAGTATTCAAATAAAAGCACCTTGAACGAGCAGTGAGGCTGTCCATATAGCCGTCGTGCATTGTTAATCGCAGAGCGAACATTTGCGAGTTTTACTTCTTAGCTCACATAGATGAAAGTTTGCTTCGTCCACACGCACCTTTTGAAAAAATTTATTTTTTTTTTTTCGCCTGAGGGGCGGTCAAAAGCAGCGCTCGGCAGGAGTGCCTTTATTTCTGGTAACATGTTTTTCTTCGTTCTTTCAGACCGAAAATAACCGTTTTCGTTGCTGCTTATCTTGGCTTAACACGTATCATTCTAACGTGTACTCTCGGGGACAAAAATAATTGACCCAAGCAAAGTAAATATGAAGGAAGCAAACAGTCACGGAAACCAAGGAACGCCTAAGAGAAAGTTTCTTTTTTTAATTTGTGGTGTTAATCAATGAGTAATTAATAGTGCATTTTTTTATGGCCGAAAGATACATGATTAGAATTTAGAAGAAAAAAATTACGGTCAATTTGCGTAGTTAGGCCAAATGCGAAATAGGTGCACTTGCACTGTGTGGCCATCATTTTGCATTGTTTATCATGATTTTACAATGATATCGTGGTCATGTTTTGTGATTAAAGCGGTTATGCCCTGTGATGCTTATGATTAAAGTGGTATATCAAGTGTATTTTGTGTGTGTTTGCTTGGCATGGATGAAACACAGTAGATACATGACGCAATGTTTATTACAGACGTTATATGCATGCATATGAGTCACGGTTACGCTTAAAGGCAACAAAAACAATCTTGTGACCCGTAAAGTAGTTGGACACGCATCAAACATTGCAAATCAGAACTTCTATCTGGATGAAACACTAAAAAAATTGGAGGACGCTTAAGCTTCGCTTTTAAGAGTGGAACGCAACAGAGTGATGCAACGCTGCCAGGGAGTCCAAGGAACACCATCGCCCGTTCGGTACGACGCCTTGCCGGTTGGAAACACCTTTGACCGCATTTTTCATTCTATCAATTGTTTCAATTAATTAATTGATAAATTACACTCCAAATTTTCTTAATTATGTTCATTGAGCATTGGCTTTTTCATTCGGAGCATTTTGACATTTATGAACCCCCATTTTCGAATTTTTTCATTTTTAATTTCTTTAATTAATCAATTAATTACGATGATTTCATTCACTCGTCATCACCTGGAGCACACCAATCAATCATCAGTCACTTGAACCCCAAATCACCATGATACGATATTTTAAGCAGCCCCCGCTTATATTCGACACGCGGTGCCGACTAATACTATGCCAGCGGCTTTTAGACCGAACGAGCTGTATACGCTGTCGCGTAATATGTGCAACTTTTCCACTGCGTAGTAACCAAATTATCGGATGTAACCAGGTGCAAATCACACATGGCGACCTGTATACTGGGTGTTTCTCCTAAGGAGGTTACACACATTTTAAAGATAGGCTTTTTGAGTTAGAAGAGCGCTTTTTTCAGTACAGCATTGTCAGCGGTGTAGTACATCAAAATACAGCTAAGACATGCTAACTAGCAGGTTGGTTAACTAATCATCATCATCATCTGCCTCACTACGCCTACTGCAGGGCAAAGGCCTCTCCCATGCCTCTCCAATTAACCCTGTCCTTTGCCATTTGCGGCCACCTCATCCCCGCAGACTTCTTAATCTCATCCGCCCACCTAACTTTCTGCCGCCCCCTGCTACGTTTGCCTTCTCTTGGAATCCACTCCGTTACCCTTAAGGACCAGCGGTTATCTTGCCTTCGCATTACATGTCCTGTCCAAGCTCATTTCTTCCTCTTGATTTCAACTTGGATGTCAATAACCCGTTTTGTTCCCTCACCCACTCCGCCAGCTTCCGATCTCTTAACTTCACACCTATCATTTTTCTTTCCATAGCTCGCTGCGTTGTTCTTAAGTTGAACCCTCTTTGTTAGCCTCCACGTTTCTGCCCCATAGGTGAGTACCGGTAAGATACAGCTGTTATATACTTTTCTTTTGAGGGACATTTATTAGTAACCTGCCATATGCACTCCACCCCATTCTTATTCTTCGAGTTATTTCCCTCTCATAATCCGGATCAGCGGTCACTACCCGCCCTAAGTAGACATATTCATTTACTACTTCCAGCACCTCGCTGCCGATTGTGAACTGCTGTTCCCTTGCTAGGCTGTTGAACATTACTTTGCTTTTCTGCATATTAATTTTTAGCCCCACCGTTCTGCTCTGCCTGTCTAACTCATTGATCATGCTTTGCAGTTCATGTCCTGAGTGGCTTAGCAAGGCAATGTCGTCAGCGAATCGCAAATTACTCAGGTATTCACCATTAACTCTTATCTCCAACTCTTCTCATTTCAGGCCCCGGAATACCTCCTGTAAGCAAGCGGTAAATAGCATTGGAGAGATCGTGTCTCCCTGCCTGACACCTGACTTATTGGAATTTTATTGCTGACTTTATGGAGGACTACAGTAGCTGTGCAATCGTTACAAATATCTTCCCATATTTTCACATAACACTCTTCCACACCCTAATTCTGCAATGTCTGCGTGGCAGCTGAGATTAACTAACATTGAACAGTTAACGTTTTAGCTATTACTCTTAGGCCCTTTAATTATTGAGAGGCGTATTGCCCACAGTTGGTAATATTCAGAACAGTTTTTAGAAATTCGAAAACGTGGTTATCCTCGGCGCTGAGGGCTAACAAATTTTGGCTATTTTGACGAGTTACGTCCATTGGGGAGGTTGTTTTGCCTGCGAACCTCTCGAAAGCGCATGTATTTTGGCGCGATGTAGCCAAAGCATTGTAAGCTTGCTCTGACGAAGGGAATACCGTTCTCAAAACAGTTGGAATAATAAACCTTAAAAAACGAACAGTCGCGTTTGTCGTAATGTTGTGCTTACCTTAGTAAACTGGCCCACTGGAACCTATACTGAATAACGCACGCACGCACGCCCACGCGCACGCGCACGCACACGCGCGCACACACACACACACACACACACACACACACACGCACACGCACACGCACACGCACACGCACACGCACGCACGCACGCACGCACGCACACACACACACACACACACACACACACACACACACACACACACACACACACACACACACACACACACACACACACTAGCTGTAATTGCAATTGTTCCACACTCGGTGCACACCTCAAGCGAGCCGCGAGTGAAGTGATGAAGGAGGGGGTTAAATCAGGAAGGAAGAAAGAGGCGCCGATTGGAGGCGGCGTTCAAATTAATTTCGGCATCTGAGGTTCTTAACATGTGCTGACATTGCACAGCCCACGGGCATTTTTTGCACTTCACCTCCAGCGAAACACGGCCGCCGTGACCGGGATTTGACCCCACGATGTTCGGGCTCATCGGCCGAACGGTAATCGTCCGAGCGTCCATGGAAGAGGAGGAGTGCGAGAGAGCACACGTGTGGCGCGGAAAAGAGCGTCCGAGTGAGCTCAGCGAGAGAGAGGCAGAGAGTAGAAGCCCGTGCCTTGTTCCTCTCGGGCTGCCTCCGGCGTCGTCGGTTGGGACCGTCAAACGTCTCGAAACGCCTCGAAATGCCGCGCCGGTAAACCTCCTGTAACTCAAGTACTCCCTCGCCAGTTTCAATCGCTCTTGGCCAATCGTCCTCGCTGGCGACTTCATTCTGAACACCAATCCAACGATGTCAACGCCACGCAACACGAGCATCGATATGGTGCAGAGCAGGCTGTGAAATGTTAAAGCTATTACGCACACAAGCGCTCTTTTCCTGACTACAAAGCAGGCATAATCAGGTTGCAAGAAACGAAAACGGCACAGAGCCACTAAACGTAGTGTACAAAAGAAATATCACGCATTCTTGTCATGTAGCGGTTAACCAAGAACTTATCATCAAAACGAAACAAACTGAACTTATCAACAAACACCCTAAAGATGTTGCGAACGCGCCGACATTCGCAGCACATTTGGGATGGTTGTTGTAATTTTTTTCCGTTTGTAATTAGTAACCACACCTTGCGCGGTTCAGCTCCCCCTTTTTATCCTCTTTTAAAATGTTTTCGAAAGGCAGACTACTTTTCCAAACATCTTTAGCAGCAGAGCCTACAGACGCCGCCGAACAGAAACGTTAATAAGTAAAAAAAAAGAAAGCATTCTGGTGTTTTGAAATATTCTGCAGTGTTTCTAGTTACCACAGCCGTTCGTACGCTTATTTGGGCCCGGAGCTTTAAAGTCTGAAGCAACACTTGCATGATCACGCTGCGGTCTGGTGTTGTGTGCAGGGTGTCGAACCGGAACTGAACCCGAACCCGAAACCGGAACCGAACCCGAATTTTCGCCCGGAACCGGAACCGAACCGAACCCATATTTTTTTCGCCATCTTGGAACTGAACCCGAACCGGAACGATTCAAAGGAACCGTTCCGAACCGGTTCGGGACCCGGTTCAGCCCCACTTTTTTTGCATCCCGGCAAAATGATATGATCTATCGCATAGACTTACCCACTCGTAGCTGTCTGCGCTGGGAAGTGCGAAAATGGTACCCAGTATATGCGACAGCAAACTTACAGAAGGTCTGGTGCCTGGAAGAAGCCTAATTGACGCTTCTGTAATGTACTGCTGCCAATTCTAAACACTTGTACGTCAGGTTTATGTGAAATCTTGAGTTATTACTCCTCCATTTTACATATTTGCGTAAAAGAGAGAGAGAAAAGGACGGAAAGGCAGGGAGGTTAACCAGGCGATACCCAGATGGCTACCCTACACTTGGGGAGGGGAACAAAGGGGAAAAAAAGGAAAAAGAGCAGCAAGGAAATGAGTTTTCCAACTGTCCAGCGACCTTGACGGTGCGGGCAGGGCACTTTTTTCTTATTTACTTTTAAGCCCACACTAATATCTGTCCAGCGACCACTAGGTCACGGGGACAGAGTGTGCGCGCTGAAAACTTAAAGATTATAGACGGGAATATTTGCGTAAATCTTTAATCAAAGTGTTAGGACTGCTCTAACTCAGTAAAGTACTATAGACACGAAACCTTTTCTTGCGTGCTTCTTTCAAACGATGCGTTAGACGTTGGTGTACATGGAGCACCGCGTGGTATTCACCAGCGCATAATAAATAATTTATCCTTGAATTTCTTCTTGATCCTGTTTCGGTTTCACCAACATAACAATGGCTGTGACGTGTAGTGGAAATTAGGTCGCGTGAGGTGCTATAAACGGCAATATAACTGCTGATACGTCGTTCGTTGTAATTATAGGTCTTGAAGTCGGCTGATATAAGTGCTACAGTGAGTCAAAACAACGTATCAGCGTTTGTATTAGTCTTCCCGTGCCTCACGTGACCTAATGTTGAACTCACGTCAAAGCCATCATTCGGTTGATGAAACCGACACAGTATGGGAGAAAAAATTATTTTCTAAATTATTTAGTGGCAGTAGGCGAATACCACACGGTGGTCCATGTATTCTAATATCTATGGCGTCATTTGAAAGGAGACTTCGAGGTAAAGTATGCGAAGTCCTTTTGGCCTAGCATTTGAAACGGTGACGTAATCACCAATTAAAATTGCGACGGCCTTCAAACTTCTCCGCAGCGCACACCGCTAAGTGGGGGACGCATGTTGACGTCATCGAACGTATCCGTACATTTTCAACGCATAAACGCCTGGTTTGAAGGAAAAAAAACCAACGCAACCGAAGTCAAAGCCCGCCGAACGTTGTTTGGAAGCGTCCAACGAGGCGCGGCAGGGCGTGGTTGACGGCAGCAGTAATTTAAAAGTAGAACGTGTTGTCGGGCTAGTTGGTTGAATACTTCAGACATGACAGTTGCGCGAAACACACACACACACAAGACAGGTTACGGGACGAGCGCAAACTTACAACTGATTTTATTCAAAATACAAGGCACATATTTAAAGGAAGAAAAATAGAATGCACTTTGAGCATGCTCATCGAGATTATACATAATGTGGCAATCAGAAGCATACCAAGGTCTGAACTTACATCGTCTTATCGAGAAAGGCTACCTCACTATTGTACAGTGCAACCGAAAGCAAAAGCAAGACCAGTAGTCATGCCGTACGTGCACAAGGTGTCACACAACCTGAAGAAGGTGGCGGGAAAGTACAATGTGCCAATGGTGTTTACAGCACCGTCCAAACTGGCAAAGCTATGCCCCCGCATCACCAATCAAGGAACAAAGAAAAGTGGTTGTGACAAGAAGCACGCTAGGCCCTTTGCAGAATGCGCCGTCGGAGTTGTCTACGAAATACCACTGACTTGTGGAAAAACGTACGTAGGCCAGACTGGACGCTGCTTGAACGATCGCGCACGGGAACATGGGTTATCGTTAACAACGGGGGAGGGATCAAATTTGGCAAAGCATTGCCTGTTCTGCAGTCACTGTCGGCCACGGCTTAATGAGATTAGAGTTCTGGGCAAAAGTCGAGATTCAATTTCACGTGAAGTGATGGAAGCGTATTTCATAAAGAAAAGAGGACAAGCATGTATCAGTGATTATTCGGTTGCACTGTACAATAGTGAGGTAGCCTTTCTCGATAAGACGATGTAAGTTCAGACCTTGGTATGCTTCTGATTGCCACATTATGTATAATCTCGATGCGCATGCTCAAAGTGCATTCTATTTTTCTTCCTTTAAATATGTGCCTTGTATTTTGAATAAAATCAGTTGTAAGTTTGCGCTCGTCCCGTAACCTGTCTTGTGTGTGTGTGTTTCGCGCAACTGTCATGTCTGAAGTAATTTAAAATCATACCTTCCGTGACATCACACCGAACTTCCCCGCACACCTTTGTTGCTTTGAGGAGAAATGCAAAAGTTATTCGTCGATTACGTCACTATTTTAAATGGTAGTGCAAAAAACTTAGTATTCTTTACCTACAGCCTGTATATATTTGAATCCTTGAGTATCGCGAAATTCTCAAAAGGTGGCGCAGTTGCCCTTTAACTTACATTGACATCGCGAAGCATACGGTGAATTTTGCGTTTCGCCTTCATCGAAACGTGGCCGCCGGGGACGAGTTCGAACCAGGGTGCATCGAATAAGTAACCGAGCGCCCTAACCACTGAGCAACCGCAGTGGGTAGTGCAACATTTACTTTTGTAGGCGCTCATTGTCTTAGACAGCAAGTTCTAAATAAAACCCCTCACGATGAGCCTGTAGAGCAATAAAGAAAAAAAATGGCTCAATGGCTGTGGAGCTCGGCTGCTGATTCCAAAAATACAAAAGCCAGCGTGCTCTGTCGCGCGTCGAAAATCCCCAGTAGTCCGTTAATCTGGAGCCCTCCACTACACCGTCTGTCATATAGCCCCAATGTCTACTCGACCCGTTAAACCTGAGATATTACTACTAGTTTTACCAAAAGAAGGATGTATAAATTGGTGCAGCTTCTTTTTTTTTAGAATCCACATATTCTTGTTTGCGCGCGACGGAAATAAGCAACGAAAGGCGGATTCTTGGCTACGGTGGAGATGTACTAAAAAGGAAAAAAATTAAATACCGATTACACAAAAGGGCAATGCGGAAATACATGTGCTCGCTGGAATGCGATAGTGATTACGCCCAAAAAGATGCTACTGCGATGCAATGTAACTACGATGAAGTGATTTCGTTATGCCGGTTCGCTGAAATTGTTCTGCTTCTAAGAAAAAAATTTCTGCCAGTCGCCAGCGCGCGGCTCCATCCGCTGTTCTTGCACTGCTCGATCTTGAATTCTCTGTCTGGCGACTGATATCTACTTTTCGCAGTCATATTTCCCGTTCTTAGTGTCTGACGCGACAGGCTTATGATTGTTAGTGTGTTTTTTCTTAGAAAGCTTGGGCGATTGAATACGTTGAGCCTTCACAACAATCTGCCTCGGCTATATCGGGTACAGGTGGGTGATGAGGGGTGAGGAGATGGGTGAAAGTTTTTGAAGGTGCATTTTTACTAGTGAATGCACTGATGTGTCGTCCACCGGAGTGTGCATCAAGGATGGAGGCTGCACGCACGCAGCGCGGTTATTTTTGGGAAAGCAGGCTATACTGCTAACGCAGTAAAAAGAACAACTAACAAAGTATGCATAGTCTTACCTCTGACTCCGAGTGGGATTCGTACTAATGGCGGCGCAACAGAAAACTCTATTTACATATGCTTTAGGCTATTCGGCTATCTTCGAGGCTTCTTTTTATGGTTGTTGCATGGCATATTTGGAACCTCTCTGACCCTCCTCATGCCTTACTTGACCGCGTCGAATTCAGCGATCTCGTCATAAGGCCTCACGTCACCATAACTCCCTGCGTCTGCCCGCACGTGAAAATTCCAGACGGTGCACACGCCATGAAAGGGGAACCAGTCAGGAGGTTGAACTTGCGCTGCATATTCCTCCTACATTAAAGGGCACTGTGTCTGGACAGTGACCTCGTGGAACGCGGCGGTCCTGCGTCCTATGAACACGAAGAGTTCGCACGGAATTCAAGAGTTTTTCATCGCAGACAAAAATGTTATAATGAAATGTATGATGTCAATGGGTTTTTTAAGAGACTGCTTAAGTAGGTTCTAAAAGAATGCAGCATCATGACAAAAATATCATTTTATTGCTGAAATTGTTTCTCATTGCTCGCACAGGTTGAAATGCACTGACTGCGGCACAAACGCCCCTTTGGCGCGAAGGTAGTACGTCCAAACATGTCAGGTCCATGTCTGAAGGGTGAAAAAGGTTTTTGTGGCCGATTAAAACTAAGTCGAGCCCACTTATAGCGAACCTGACGGTCCCGCAGGTTCCATTAGTTATATCTGATTAATACTTGTTGGGGGGCTAGTTGGTGCATGTTTCCAGAAAATGGTTATAGCGCCGAAACAGACAACACACAGAAAGCGCCTGTCCCGTCTAGCTTTCTGTGTGTTGTCTGTTTCGGCGCTATAACCATTTTCTGGAGCTATATCTGATGTTCGTAGCAAGTGGATTCTTCTTACAACAGCCAAAAATACTAAGGCCGCTAAAAGTGGCAATTATTTCTTACAAAGCTGCGTTATGCGTGCCTACTTGTGCAAAGCAGAGCCTGCCGAGGCTCTTTCCAGGCTATCTAGGGCGGTCATTTAATCCTCGTTGAGACCTTGCTGCCAACTATCAAATTTAGGGACGGGGTATAACTAATCATGGATGAAGTGTGCATGGCAACTGGTGGCAGGTCGGCCACGTAAATGAGATTCCTGGCAGTAGGAAGAGCTCGCACTTGGTGTTCAACGTCTCCGTCAGAGCAGGCGCTTCTGCGATTTTGTGGTCCGCAGGAACGTAGTTAGCCGAGGAAACATCCGGTCGGCTATGGATCAACGAAGCGTTGCCAGAAATCTGCAATCATCTGGTCACGCGTGTTTTCGAGCTTCTTCTGTCGTTGCTGGGCTGATGTAGCGACGAAGTAGTGCAGCGCTTGTGGCGCAGAATGCATCCGTTGCACTGTCAGCTATATGACAATGCCTGCACATTTCAGCGGCGCCAAAGATTGAGACGACTGGGTAGGCTATGCATACCACATGACCGGGATGACCAGCAAGGATTTCAAAAATTATCTAATCGCTGTTTTTAGTTGGTCCGCGAGAGTAGCTTCGCTTTTGACGATGCCCCTGTCTCACGCGCACCGCGCTTCTTCTACTCAGGAAGCTTTGCCGAGCCGGCGAACGCGTAGGCAATAATTGCCCTCGTTGGCCATCGACGCGGGTTTGGCCGGCGGTTACTTACTATTTCAATAGAGGATTATAGCATATCGTTACTGTGTTTACATTAGAATTTACAGTGTTACCGGACGCCGGACTTTCTGGTTAGCGCTGCGCACAGCAGTGCCGCCTTTTAATTCCATTTCTGGGTTGACATGTTCTTTCCGGGGCGGTGTAATGAAGGTTGAGAGGCGCTATTTCATCTGCGTGCTTAGCGGAAGGACAACCTCTACAACCTCGGGATAGTTCACCACGCCATCTCGTTCGCTATAACCGAGTGGAGTGGCCAGAGTTGTTCGCTGTATCTGCGACGAATTTCCGTTGCCCTTATGCATATTTTCACGGTACCACCACACCCGCTCGAAATAAGCGAGCGTTCGTTATATCCGTGGCCATTAAAGTGGGCTCCACTGTACATCCGCTGACTTCGCTTTAATACACTAGTATCAAGAACGTTTAGGTAAGGCTGTAGATGTATGGGTAGATGAAGTAATGACCGATCGCAACATTTGTCATCTGCCTTGTGGAGAGGCCGTACAGGTAAGTAAAAGCCAAGAGTGAGAAAACAGAATAAATCAGCACTCGCGAGCATGTCCAGAAAAGACAGGCAAGCACTTACTCACCTAATAAGCATAGCTGCCAGAAAGGGGTTGTTTGTAGCTTTGGAAATAAATGCCTGAAACAAGTTGGTGGACAAATGGTGCATACGCCAGATTAACCCCTCTGTATCACTCTATCAAGGGCGCAAAAAATTCTGTGGGCGCAAAGGTTGCCTTTGATAGCGCCCCAGGAAGAGTACCAAACATTCTATCACGAACAAATTTCTTACTTTACTATAGTGAGAAGCCTCGATTAGCTGAGTTTTTGAAGATACTGAGCTATAGGGGCTCAGGATATATAACGTGAGTCACAAAGGCGATGTCGAATAGGTGATTTAAATAAAATATGTTTGGCAAAATCTTTATGTTAGGGAGAGCCAGTGCTCCCACGAGGCTCTCGTTGGGTAGGGGATGGGCGGTGGAGGGATTCTCGAACATTTTCTTACCATGTAGTAAAAGGGGGGGGGGGGGGGGGGGGGGGGGGGGGGGGACTGGCAAGTCGGTTTCGGTGTGACGGAAAGGTATCTGTATGTGGTTTGGTTTGGTTTATGGGGTTTAACGTCCCAAAGCAACTAAGGCTATGAGAGACGCCGTAGTGGAGGGCTCCGGAAATTTCGACCACCTGGGGTTCTTTAACGTGCACTGACAACGCACAGTACACGGGCCTCTAGAATTTCTCCTCCAAAGAAATTCTAGCCGCCGCGGCCGGGATCGAACCCGCGTCTTTCGGGTTAGCAGCCGAGCACCATAACCGCTTAGCCACCGCGGCGGCGTATCTGTATGTATACTTGCCAATACATGACACTTTCATTTCTCAGTAGTGCGCGGGAACGTAGCGGGCGCGTGCGGCGGCAATCTTGGAGCTCCGTAAGTGCACTGCGTACTTACGGGGCCGTAAATACACTGCGTACTTACGGGGCCGTAAGTACACTGCGTACGAGACCTTATTACTCGTGCTACGGGGTCTCCTAAACTGCTCAAGGAGGAGGGTCTTGTAGATGCGAAATGTATCGGCTTTTCGTCCTACACCTCATAAGGTGGATTATAGCGTATACACACAGCCGATTTTTATTTATTTCGAGTTCATTTTATTTTGCGGCTCTTACCGTAAATTCGTCTTTTTTCTGCGGGCAATAAATAAAATGGGTAAAGTATCTCGCATTAAACAATTTTTTCGTGCTCAAGTAACGCAGTAAACACGACAAAAGGAAGAAAGGACATGACACGAGCGCTGACTAACAACTGGTTATTTTAATAACACCATCTGTCGGGCTAGTTGGTTGCGATCCATATCAGCAGCGCGAACACCACACAGGAAGAAGAAGATGAAGAAGGTAAAGAGCGCTGAACTTCCAACTTTTATTTGAGCAAAAACTGAACCCGCACTTTTGTACACATACCAGGTAAAATCCCACCAGGGGGGTAATCAAGGCGCGCGATCGAATTGGGTCAACACGATGTCCAGGGCATCGAAATGATAACTACTATCGCACTATACAAAGACTTCCATGAAAAGCACGAATGACATGCGGAAAAACAAGACAATGTAAAAACAGGGTATAGTGTGCGCAAATGGAAAAATGGAAAAAAACAGGGTTGAGGGCGCGAATTTTGATAAAACCATGAGAAGGCAAGAACACGGTAAAGAGGTAAAAACAGGGTTGAGTGTGCGAAAATGGAAAAAATGGAAAAACAGGGTTGAGGGCACGAATTTTGCTAAAAGAAAAAAAGAAAAAACAACATGAGAAGGCGAGACACGGTAACAAAGTAAGCGATGCGAAGGGATGAGCGCCAACAATTAACACGGCTAGAACTAAAATGCGGTGTGCCCCTAAAAACCAGGTAAAATCAGGTAAAACCAGAGAGAAAGGTGATTTCTTTTTCAGATAATGAGATGGAAGGGGTGCTTACGCAACCTTCTTTGAGCCCTGAGATGTAGGTAGCTTCAATGATTTCGCGTGTTAGTTGGTTTTTATGTTTTTTTAAGACGGTTGCTTTCTTAAAATGAGGAATGCACTTCCTTTGGCTGTCACATGCGCTGCAATGGGCGGGCAGGTTCGTCAACGGCGCCCCAGTTAGATCGTTCCTATGTTCCATTAACCTTTCGTTTAAGCATCTTCCTGTTTGGCCTATGTACGCCTTACCGCAAGCTAAAGGTATAGAGTATACAACACCCTCCGCACAAGGCACAAAAGGATCTCGGTGCCTGGTTGTACAGCTACTGTTCTTTTTCTTTTTATTAACTTTGTTGCACAGGCTTGACAGGCGCAGAGGGGCTGAAAAGACTACGTCTACGCCTGCTTTTCTGCCAATTTTCTTCAGATTATGCGAGATTACATCTCATTATCTGAAAAAGAAATCACCTTTCTCTCTGGTTTTACCTGATTTTACCTGGTTTTTAGGGGCACACTGCATTTTAGTTCTAGCCGTGTTAATTGCTGGCGCTCATCCCTTCGCATCGCTTACTTTGTTAAAGTGTCTCGCCTTCTCATGTTGTTTTTTCTTTTTTCTTTTAGCAAAATTCGTGCCCTCAACCCTGTTTTTCCATTTTTTCCATTTTCGCACACTCAACCCTGTTTTTACCTTTTTACCGTGTTCTTGCCTTCTCATGGTTTTATCAAAATTCGCGCCCTCAACCCTGTTTTTTTCCATTTTTCCATTTGCGCACACTATACCCTGTTTTTACATTGTCTTGTTTTTCCGTATGTCATTCGTGCTTTTCATGGAAGTCTTTGTATAGTGCGATAGTAGTTATCATTTTGATGCCCTGGACATCGTGTTGGTCCCAATTCGATCGCGCGCCTTGATTACCCCCCTGGTGGGATTTTACCTGGTATGTGTATAAAAGTGCGGGTTCAGTTTTTGC
The DNA here is from genome assembly GCF_055824585.1 of Amblyomma mixtum. Taxonomy (NCBI): domain Eukaryota; kingdom Metazoa; phylum Arthropoda; class Arachnida; order Ixodida; family Ixodidae; genus Amblyomma; species Amblyomma mixtum. Next base: position 173,194,446 of record NC_143014.1, read on the forward strand.
TCAAATAAAAGTTGGATGTTCAGCGCTCTTTACCTTCTTCTTCTTCTTCTTCCTGTGTGGTGTTCGCGCTGCTGATATGGTTATTTTATTCTGGAAAAAGTATATAAAGGCGCAGGGCACAGAAAACAACCCCACCAAAAAACAGAACAAAGGTTAAAACTTAAAAACCATACTGCGCATGCACATCACAGTTGAGTCGTGACGTCTTTTTCAACGAAATTCGAAGAGTATCTTCGATAGTAGACGGTACTCCCCTATCTCCTGGACCTCACACAATGCCAAGAAAGCCTGACTCCTTAACTACCAAACTGATAGATGGTGTAGCAACACACTCATCTGCTTCCCCACTTAGAAAGGCAAGTCTCCTGTTTAATCACTCTGATCGAATTTTTAGAGAGATGGTGGAGGCCTTTATGATCAGGAAGGATGCAGACGATAACCTTGCCACATAGCTATGTGGCAAGTGAACCATCACCAACTCGCCCAGGCTTCTACTCTGACTATACTGATGCAGATGAGCGTGTTGCTTCACCATACATCAATTTCGTATATAAGGAGCCAGGTTTTCGTGGCAACTGTATAAGGTCAAGGAGATAGGGGAGTGCCGTCCACTATTGAATATAGTCTTCGAATTGCATTAAAAAAGATGTCATGACTCGACTACGATGTGCATGCGCAGTATGTTGTTTAGTTTAAATTTTTGTTCTTCTGTTTTTTGGATTGTTCACTGTGTCCTGCGCCTTCATATACTTTTCCGAGAATGTAATAACGAGTTTTTAGTCGGCGTCTGTGTCGTCTGCAGACCCGTTTGTCCTGTTTCCTGCGCTGCTTAAGCAACCGTTACCAACTAGCCCACTTTTATGTTCTCGTAAACAAATCTTTGCATTTTTTATTTTGTATAGCGATGTGCAAGAAAAAAGAAAACGCATACCACTGAAACCCATCTGCGTTCTATTTTTTTTTGTCCTGAACCCGTTTGAACCCGTTTGAACCGGTTCGAGACGGTCCGAACCGGTTCGAACCGGAACGGAATGGCCCTCTGGAGCCGAACCCGGAACTGAACCCGAAAGGCGTGAACCCGAACCCGAACCGAACCCGAAAAAATACCGGTTCGACACCCTGGTTGTGTGTGGCGTTCGAGGCTTGGATATCTGTACCGCCGGAAACTCACCACCTTTGTAACGAGCTTTTTTCGACCTGGCGCTCGGCTTTCAATGCATGGAGTGGATTCTATGACCTAGTCGTGCCCCCTTTTTTATAAGCGAAGCTGCTGTCCAGCTACTCAAGTGACAATGGCAGGCTATTTATGAAGCCCGCTGCACGAACCGCCTATTTAGCAGAGCTCTCGCTTCTCTTCTGAGTGATCGGGTTTTCGGCGCGATATATTACCAAGAGATGTGTTTACTTTCTCTTCTCTGCAGTGCATTGTGTCATCGTGCGAGCTCATATATAGTAGTTTGTAAGTACGTACAGTGCTATGAGCAACACAAATCTCGCTATGCTCACGTCTTAGCCCACAGCAACGTCATCTATCATCTCCTGTGGCGTCTCCATGTGCCACAAGATTTCAACCTCCAACCTTCCCCGATCCATAAAACTGATCTTCGGCCCTCGAATCCGCTCGCCCACACGCCGCACACCAATCCATAAAACTGCCGCTCCGTCGGGGGAACATCCGTCTTTTAAGGCAGCCAGTTTCAACGCGGCGGAGTGGTGCACTTTGCTTAATGGTTTTTGCGCTTGCCGCTGGCCACTGTACAGTGCACTGACGGTAGCGCCCACAAAAATGTGCGCTTACTTTCTGATTCCCATTGAGGCCTCTAATAAGGTCACTTTGGAAGGTCACTTCGGAAGGTCACTTCGGAAGGTCACTTTGGAAGGTCACTTTGGCTCTTCTGATGAGCTCCAAACAAGGGGTAATTGGACGACTTTTCTACCACCATATATCGAAAATACAAAAAATGTTTACACAGCCGGAAAGTGGAACAAAACCTCAACGAACATTTTCCTTGGTTCCCCGGTATGAAGTAAAGCGAAGCTTCAAAGAGTCACGCATATCGGAAAAGCAAAGAAATGCCTAAATAAGAAGGCCTTGATGACATGTGCATGCACTATGGAGCGCAAATTTGTGACGGGCATCGAAAGTTGTAAGTGTACCCGATGCTCGCGGAAAGGTTGGTGGGGTAAGTTTCTTGGAACGCAAATTTTTGTGGCTTGGCTTTAAAATCTTTTTTTTTTTTCGAAATTAATTTCTGTTCAAATGGCGAGTTGAATGTATAGATGTGCCCTGACCTCCGGGAACCCACTTTCCCTCTTGCATGTCTCTTACTAGAGAAAAACTAACCTCCAGCCTGGTCGCAAAAAATAAATTAAAATAAAAAAGAAACAAAAGGCACCTTTCTCGCTAATAGTGTTCATATTTCTCGCTGTTTCGGATGTGCATCCGCACGCACGCACGCACGCACGCACGCAGACGAACGCGCACACACACCGATATCTGCCAACATGGCTCATCTAGCGGCGGCCGGACGATCTCTGGTGCAATGTAGATGTAGAGGAGTTTAGATACCAACACTTTGTTGCGAGTTTTCTTTTTGTAATTATGCTTGAGAAATCAGTATACGTGAACCAGCACGTGGTATCCGCCTACGACCGCCTCAGTAACCTAAGACTGAATTTATTCTCTCATGCTGTTTCGATTTCAACAGCCGAACGTTGGCTGTGATACCAGATGGTTGTGATGCCAAATGCGGCTATAGGTCACGTGCCACATAAAAAAAAAACTGCAATATAATGGCTGCTTTTTCATTCATTCTCATCCTGACTCTTGAGTTGGGCTGGTTTTAGCGCTGTAGCGAATTAAAAGGATGAAGTAGCTGTTATTCATGCCTCAGGCAACCTCTGATGTAACAACCATCATTCGGCTTTGAAACTGAAACCGGAACAGCGTGAGAGAAGAAATTGAATTATAATATATTTAATTGTCTTAGGAGAATATAACTTGGTAATTCATGTATATTTATGTCTTACACATTACTACAAAGAAGAAAACACACGAAAATTATGTCTGTACTCTTTAAGACGAATGGTGCAACGGACTACCGATGGCGTCAAGAAGCTGCCTAACCAGTTTGGCTTGTAGGATACAAGTTCGCCCGTCATAAATGCGTTGTCCGAAAACACCCGTTAAAAATCCTACATGCACAATTACATTTAAATGTCACAAAGTATCATTAAGGCTACATCACTGGTACGCAGTGGCATGATTGCTATTTTCATCATGCAAACACGAAAATTACGAAATAAACAAAAGCGGGCACATCCAATTACATCAATCAATCAGTGTTTTTATTCCCAATGTATTATTCAGAAATATAACGTTCTAGTCAATCTAAGCACATGGTGTTGTTGCTATACAGGGTGATCAATATTAAGCTTTACAGAAATTGGTTGAAAGTTGTTTTTTGAGGAAAGGAAATGGCGCAGTAATTGTCTCACATGTATCGGTGGACATCCGAGTCCCGCCGTAAGGGAAGGGAGGAAGGTGGGAATGAAAGAAGAAACAGAGAAAGAGGTGCTGCATTGGAGGGCGCTGAAATGAAGTCGACCACCTGGGGATCTTTAATGTGCACTGACATCGCACAGCACACGGACGCTTTTTGCGTATCGCCTCCACCGAAACGCGGCCGCCGCGGTCGGGTTCGAGCCCGGGTACTCCGGCTTAGTAGCCGAGCGCGCTAACCACTGAGCCACCACGGCGGATTTGAGCTTTACAGCTTTCTGAAAATTAGGCGTTAAGAAGTATGTACTTGAAATTCACCTCTTCACAGAAGTTATGCGGTCAGGAGGACACAAAGTGAGATGATAATTGTCACCGTCAGGTGCACCTTATTAACTAAAATTTATTGATGAACTGTTTAGCCGCTGTGGCTAGCCTGACTGCTTACACGGAAACCGTTGAGGCTGTCGCATTTCTAGACTACTCCATTTGTTAGAATTCTCACGCGTGTTCCGAGATATTCGCCCCAAAGTTGCCACTGATTTCGCCTAATTACACATTCCAGGCGGTGACAGTCGGCCCGACAGTCCTCCTTACTGTGACGCAGCTGTTGCGCGCGTTTCTCCGATTTTGATGCCCGATAGTGAGAGGGAAACAGTTATCAGCTTCACCGGTACGCCGTTGTCAGAGGAAACGCCGCGCCACGCCGGGAGGTGTTTCGCGCCGATCGTCACCGCCTTGCATGCGCAATTACGCGGATCAAGCTGAAAATTTGGAAGCGAATATCTCGAAACACACGCGCGCTAGGCGAAAATTGTGCCAAATAGAACTGTGTTGGAATAAGACAGCCTCTAAGTTTCCATGCAGTACAAACTTGCCCGCTTACTGCAGTCACTAAAAGATCCATTAATCGATTTTAGGTAATTAGGTGCCTCAAGGAGACAATTATCATCTCACTTTGTGTCTCCCTGGCCCCTTAACTTACGTGCATAGGTTAGGTGGATTTCGCGTACCTCTCATCGCCTAATTCTAAGAAATATGTCAATTTTAATTTTGATCACCTCGCAAACCATAAATCGATGCCAAATATATCACAGATATATGTATTTCGTTACTGGCACTTGTTCAGCCTTCAGTAAAGCGAGCTACAATATGCGAGGAGAGATTGCTAGTTGAATTGCAGTGTTCCACAAAGCCTGGCTTGACAGGCGCGTTGTGGAAGAAGAAATTGAGCTTACGAGGTAACATGCCTTGCCGTGTATAATTTGGTAGAATGTTACTTCTCAACAGCGTCTGCGGGCATTTTATTACAGTCGCATTCAGCGCCTTGAGATCATGCATAGCCTTAGTCGGAAGGTTTGCTTCTGAGCCATATTGTTCGGAAGTTGAAGTTCCGACTCTCCGAAGGGGCAAAAAAACTGCAGGGGCGCCGTACATTTCCGACTATGCACTGCTAGAAGCCCTGTGGTCTGAAGACGTTTTGGCCGAGGCTGCACATTACCCTGCAATACCATATAATTACCTAGCACAAGTGCTAGACAGCTGCACAAGGCACCTTCCAGTGCTTCAGTTCGTCATTGTGCGCTTCTGATTTCGCATAACGGACTTTGCGGCAAAACGGACCGAAGGCTTAGGCGAGGTGAGATGGGAGGTCCAGGGCGCGCTCTTCCGGCAGTTCCGCGCGTGTGGCCGCGCGTCGAGCGACCCAGCCGGGCGATCACGTCGTGTTTAACATCGGCGGCATCGCGGAAGAATAGAGACGCCCTGACTGCTGGCCGTTGCTCTCCGCGGACCCTCCTCGTGGCGTCCCCCGCGCTGGAGGGCGGCCACGAACGGCAGCTGTCCCTGGCCGGAGGAGAGCAACTCGGCCATTTCCAAAAGCGAAGACGCTCGCAGGGACGCGGAATATGGCTTCGTGCGGGCAAGTAGGGGGGGAGGGGGGGGGGGGGGGGAGCACACTAACGACTCCATTGTGCTCGGGAGGGACACGGCCGCCATCGATGTGCGGACGCCAGCGGACCAGACTCGGGCGGGGGGCGGTCGGCCGCTCGGAGAGCGCGGTGCCCGCGATTGAGTGCACGCCGCGATTACACGCTCTCGCTGGTGCTTGCGCGGGCGCAACGACGACCTCCAGTCGCCTGGTCCAGCACAGCGCCTCCCCCCACCGTCCCGGGTGCTGGGCGGCGGCATCCAGGTCTGGCGCTGCCTCGGCGGCACTAATGGTGGCCCTCGCCGAGCCGTCAATAGCCGGTAGGCGCCCGTGTACCGATGAGCGCCCCGGCGTGCGCGCCCTTTTTGACTGTCTTTTCTTGCGCTCTCGCCCATGGGGCGCATTCTATTAGGAGGTGCTCGCGGACGACGCGTGCCCGGCAGCGAATGCGTGGGCGGGCATTCGGAGCAGGAGGTGGCTGGCAGCACGCAGTCCCCAGCAGCGGCTCCGTAGTGCGAGGCGAAATGCACGCTCTCTGCCTTTTTTTCTTCTGCCCAGGGTGTACTGAAAAGCTGTGGTGTGTTTGAACTTCTTGAGGTCCTTGAATGCACTCAGATATGAAACATTTTAAGAGGCCGCGCAAATCGCAATGGCGACGCAGGTGAAACACGATTGTATGTTTTGCCTGCTCGCGAAGAATGTTTCCTGCCTGACTGTCGTCACTAGCACGAGACTATGCTGGGTAACTAAGGCTGAATACTTACGACAGCAAATGACGTTGCAAAAGAGGCCGACTGGGTAAGAAAAAAAAAAAAGCTCACGGGGACATGTTATACACGGTTGATATGCCGTATGTGCTTTTTTGCTTCCGTGCATAATGTTTCGTTGACAGGGCCAATAAATGATAGATTTTCAGTGATAATTCCGCAGGCACCAAACAATTACATAAATTTAAAGCAATTTCTCCGATCACGTTACGGGCATCGCACCAATCTTTTTTTTTTTTTTTGGTTGGCCTGGCTGCACCGTTGCGATAGCAAAAATGAACTTGGGCCAATATAATGCATGACTTGAGCTGGCTGATACTGCAGTTAAGAAAAATTGTCATTTATACAATGACAAAGTCAGTCTTCCCACCTCCAGGGATGAGGCTTCCCATCCGCTTGGATGATCATCCCGAAGACTTTGACGTATTTAACTTCTGGAACCGTGTGGGAGTCAATCTTAATTCTGATTGGGGTTCCCGTTTTCTTTCTTCTGCCGGGACAAAGCGTGAGCACCACATCATTCTAGACAACCTCAAATCCACCGTAAATCAAGTATCGCTCCTAATCCGAAGAATATCGAATCGGAAAATGCGAATGAAAAAGCATAACACCGGAAGACTCAAAATCATATACTCGACACCTTAATTGGCACTCAGAACCAAGGAAGTAGAGGACATAAACACGACAACCCATAGAGCTTATAAAGTTGCATTAAACCTTCCCCACTACACAGCACAGAAAAACTTCTGCAGCTAGGAATCTACAGCACGATTCAAGAGCTAATAGAAGCTCATTTAACCTCCCAGTCCGAAATACGTTCCTCAACAACGACAGGTAGATTTGTGTTAGAAAAAGCCAAGATAGGCTAACAGAACACACATCAGCTCTATCGAAACATTCCAAATCACGTACATAAGCAGTTACAAATCAAACCTGTACCTAAGAACATGGATCCGGATCATGATGAGAACAGGAGGAGGTCTAGAGCTAAAGCGATCCAAAAACACTTTTCTCAACCTAACGCAGTAAGCGTTGATGATACAAAATACTCCTACCAAAATGCATTTTCTATGGTGGAAATGTACAGCAAATACAGAGGAGGACACAAAGAAGACACATGGAACACGCGAGCGCTCGTATGTTCCATGTGTCTTCCTTGTGTCCTCATCTGTATTTGCGCTGTACATTTCCGTCATGAATCACCAACATGCCCAGACTGCCACCTTAATGAGCTTTTTCTACAGCGCTAGTCGATCACACAGGAAGACTGGTCAATGGCGCCACAATTACGAAATACGATCCACCCATCAAAGCAAAAGAAGCTGCCATAGTAAGGCGATTGCTGCAACCGATTCCAAAATTATAATAAGCGACTCTGAAACGGCAATACGGAGCTTTGCGAAAGACTCCTCATGCAATAGAGTATTGAAAATTCTATCCAAATTACCACGACAGAATTTAAGCCCAATCAAACTGGTATGTTTTTCAGCTCACTCCGGCAGTGAGGGAAACGAAAAAGCCAACCAATAAGCCCGAGAATTCCTCGGCTGGGTGGTGGACGATTCGGATCTCCGATCGGCTACACAGAGAATGGTCTCGTACCATGAAATCACTTCCCACTACAGGAACAGTAGACTTAAATTCCCTCCCCCTCACCCATCGCTCAGCAAAAGGCAAGGAGTTGTCTGGAGGCAGTTAGGAACAGAAATCTTTATTAACGCCTACATTTATTCTAAATTTGCCCCGGGCGAGTGCAGACCGGACTGGTTAAGTGCGGGCACCCGAAGCCAGTCTCGATCACATTCTTTTTGAATGTCAGGCGGACAAAAACCCCGGAGCATTTGCGACTCTCCAACCATGAGCAGTGGGAGACTACGTTGTCCAGTTCGGACCCTGAGGTACAACTCCGTGCCACGGACAGGGCCGAGGAGGTCGCTGCAAGGCTGTGCTGCGTAGCCAGCTGGCGTCCAGTCTGGAAGAGAGCCCACTGTGAACTTTAATCCGAATATCCCGTGATTCCCTTCCTCGCACTTCCCGATGAATAAAGTTGTTCTACTACGAGACGAGGCTTAGATAAAGTTCAGCGGCCGCGACATTTTAACTTTTAACTGAAGAACGTTGACGTGGTCCTCAGTCAAATGTTGAGTGAGATGGTGACAGATACCGCTCTGGGTACAGAAAAAAGAGTGATATATATGTGCAGATAAAGGGGCTGCAGACCGTTATTGTAAGCTGAAGTTTCCTGCGCGCCACCGCGTTTAAACTCAAGCCGTTTTTTGTCGCTCTCCTCGGCGCTGCGCACATGATGCATACCCGAAACGGACTCTGTACCACTAACTTTTTTTATTTTATTCAGAACTGAGTTACGGCATTTTAGTATGGGGAGCCAGGACAGCTTCAAATTGCAACGAACTTATCACTTAAAACATAGTGACTGGCTAGTTGGTTCTGCATACTGGAAAATTGCAGCGCAGCAGTAACAAGGACGAGACGAGAAGGACGCAAACACAAGCGCTGACTAACAATCGTGTTTTATTGCTCTGAGCCAGCCTATATAAGAACTAGGTACAAAACAACAAAACAGAAACCAACACATCACCTCACGCATTCGTGGCACGATTATCGGAATTGTCTCCCTTTCCTCCAATCTTTCGTCCTATCATTGGCGTTCAGAAATGACATTTCTTTTTCACTAAGGCGCACAGAGGGGTTGCTGACACACTTATCTGCGTATTTTGATATCGCCAGAGCTTCTGCTATCAACCTTGTGGTGGTGTCCCGACACTTGCGAATAATAACCGTTCTTTCAAGGGCAGGGATGAAGCCCTCGCACTGTCTACAGTGTAAGGCGAGTTCCCCTGAGTTTGGGTCCCATAGGTTCCTTTTGTGCTCTTGTAGCCTTGTAGCCGCACGACAGGGGAATTGAATATATCACATCTTTCGTGATGTTGCCCCTGTCGTGCGGCAACATCTATATAGGCCAAACAGGGAGGTGCCTGAACACAAGGCTACAAGAGCACAAAAGGAACCTAAGGGACCCAAACTCAGGGGAACTCGCCTTACACTGTAGCCAGTGCGAGGGCTGCACCCCTTCCCTTTAAAGAACGGTTATTATTCGCAAGTGTCGGGACACCACCACAAGGTTGATAGCAGAAGCTCTGGCGATATCAAAATACGCAGATAAGTGTGTCAGCAACCCCTCTGTGCGCCTTAGTGAAAAAGAAATGTCATTTCTGAACGCCAATGATAGGACGAAAGATTGGAGGAACGGGAGACAATTCCGATAATCGTGCCACGAATGCGTGAGGTGATGTGTTGGTTTCTGTTTTGTTGTTTTGTACCTAGTTCTTATATAGGCTGGCTCAGAGCAATAAAACACAGTTGTTAGTCAGCGCTTGTGTTTGCGTCCTTCTCGTCTCGTCCTTGTTACTGCTGCGCTGCAATTTTCCAGTGAACTTATCACTTTGCAGAAGAAAATAATGAGATTGTTTGACTACTGTGTTGGCGATGACCGAGCTCTTCCAACAAAATCGTTCTTCATAGAATATAACATGCTTAAGGCAGATCAAGTTTATTACTTCAAACTGCTCCATTCGATTTACAAAATTACGCTACACACGACACGTGTGTAAGTAGCACTTCAAACGCAATACGTAAACCACACTATAGAATTCCCACCACAATAACCAACTACGCGAGGCAAACATCGAGCTTTCAAGCGAATAAAATGTTAAACCAAGATTGCTTCAACGTGCACAATGCAAAATACTTCCATAGCTTCAAAAATTAACGCAAAATGCTATTAGTGGGCAGGGACATTACATTTTAATTTGTATCTCTTGTGTTTATTCCTGCTAATGCATTATGCAATTTATCCCATGTTCTGCGAGTCTCACAGCGAATATTTAATTTATTTACTACTGTGACATCTCCAACATCCTACGTTAGTCTAAAGCTTGTGTTCTTTGTTCTAAAGCATTCTTAATTATATTCTAAAGAAAGCATAAGCTGTTTGTGTTTGGGCTGGCGAATATTCTATTAATTTTCCCCTATTCTCTCTTGATTCATGTAGATTTTATTGTTAATATCGTATTTGTCGCATGTGCGTTTCCTCCTTTTGTAAAATTCAATTATGAGTATCTATTTTTTTTCTCGTTGAAACATAAGCCATGTTGTGTGGATGTGCTTTTGATATAATTCAATCCTAGTTGCTTTTAATATGTCATGTCTTGTGGTGTGGATGTGGCTTGACCGGCAAGATCAGCAGTCACGTTACTAATGCATGGACCTCTGTATGGCGAGGGCATGCCAACCTGCTGTTGGGCCGTGACGCAACGATAGCCGACGACAGTCGCCAGCAGTGAGCCGTCAGCAGCGGTGTACACACTCTTGGCACCGCGTAGCAACAGGGCGCTTAGGCTCCGAGGCGTCGACGAACGCTCTCTCTCCCGAACATCCGAGACACACGAGCCGCCGACAGGAAACACCGGCGCTGCATCGGCGCCGCTGCAGCTCGCATAGAGAACTCCAGCCAACGGGGCCGTTCTGTGAGAGACGGAGTGAGCGTTCGGGCCTTAAGCTTATGTAGAGCGTTTCCATTCCGCCTGGAATCCCGAGCCATTCCCGAAATGCACCACTACCCAGCGTGAACGTCGGACCAAAGGAAATAAAGACTGCCTTGTATGACTTTGCGACGCTTGATACGGCAGCACTATAGCGTATCGGTCCTGAACTCCAGACCTTGCTTTTCGATGCAGTAGATTTAGGCGCCTGATTGATATAATTCGTTAGTACTAACTAGCACCTCTGACATGGTCATCTTTTTGTATTTGGCAATCCCACCGTTTAGTGGCGAACAAGTGCAAACGAGAAGCCGCATTTGAGGCCGACGTAGTTGTAAAGGATACTGCTTTCCACGTTGCACGCAGTCGGCAGTCGGGCTTTGTCCCAGGTCGAGGTTATATCGCCTCATTTCCCGATTCACTACCCTCTTCCACCACCATTGGTCGCTACCGTCTGTATTCGAGTGTGGTATCAGTAATCAATATTGATCAATAACAAATGGAAAAAAAGAAGAATAATTAAAAATGTAAGTACAGAGTATGGCTTTAGTTTAAAATATGCTTCCAGAGCTCTAGCAAGTTGCCGATAGCTCACCTGCCACAGTTTTATTAACGAAAAATCGAGATGGGACCGCTGGTTTAGAAAATCTATCTTCCTCTAGTGTTTGCAAAAACGCTGGCAGTACTTGGGGCTGCTTTCATTTGAGGGGATTTAAAACACATAGTCAAACTGATACTTTCCGCTGAATACACCATATATGAAGCGGAAGAATGTCGCAGGCTTCTAATTAGGCACCATTAAGTATATGTAGGCAGTTCTAAGCGTCTCGAACACCACAGGGAAGCGAGCTGCTGTGGTGACTCAGCGGTTATGGTGTTCGGCTGCTGGCCCGAAGCGAGTTCGATCCCAGCCGCGGCATGCGCTTTTCGATGGAGGTGTTATGATAGAGGTCCGTGCGCTTTGCGATGTCAGTGCAGGTTAAAGAACCCCAGGTGGTCGAAATTATCTGGAGTACTCCACTACGGCGCCCCTCATAGCATGAGTCACTTTGGGACGTTTTATTTATTTATTTATTTATTTATTTATTTATTTATTTATTTATTGAACCTCACAGGCCCCAACGGGCATTGTGTGAGGGGGGTTACAATATCAAAAAAGGATTTCAGTAACAAGAGGCAAACACTGGGTATGTCAGTATCAAAATAGAACAAACTTCACAAGAACTAACAGAAAACTAAATCGAACCTACACAACGCAATACTTACAGGTGCATACATACATATACACAGAAAAATAAGGCTAACATGGGAATACATGTACGTTGTACAAAATAACACGTGAACTTAGTGCTAGCAGTACAAGTTTAACACATGTTCACGGAATGACGCAGGGCTAGGTAACGATGCAATTGCATCAGGAAGATCATTCCAGAGTGAAATGGCACGAGGAAGTGCAGATGAATTGAACGCTTTTGTACGGCCGAAGATGCGAGAAAAACTGAGATGATTATGCAAGCGTCGAGACGTGCGCAGTGGATTGCTGAGTGGCAGAGGTGATGGTCTATCTGTGTACACGTACTTGTGTATCAAGCATAGAAGCGCGACTTGGCGGCGTTTTTCTAAGGGCGGGAGATCGTGTTCTTTTTTCATTGCAGACACACTTGACTGGCGGGTATAATTGTTAGAAATAAATCTGGCAGCTCTGTTTTGTATCGATTCTAATTTTAAGTTCAGATAGTTCGGATGTGGTGACCATATCGGAGAAGCATATTCAAGCTGGGGGCGAACGTAAGTCACGTAAGCTAACTTGCGAACATGCGCAGGCGCATTTTTTAGGTTACGGCGGAGATAACCAAGGGAGCGAGATGCTTTAGCACAGATGGAAGTGATATGCTCGGTCCATGAGAGGTGCGGTGATAAAAGAATGCCTAGGTATTTGTACGAGGTAGTCTGAGCCACAGGCACGTTGTTCAGTGAGTAGCAGAACTCGGAATTGGAGCGTTTACGGCTGAAAGTCATTGTTTTACATTTGGAGAGATTGAGCGTCATGAGCCACTTTTCACACCACCTAGAAATAATATTAAGGTCCTGCTGAAGAAGGTGATGGTCATCAGTCGATTTTATTTCCCGGTAAGTTATACAATCATCAGCAAACAAGCGCACAAGAGAGGATATGTTAGTTGGTAGATCATTAATATAGATAAGGAACAACAAAGGACCAAGAACACTGCCCTGAGGAACACCAGAAGTAACAGAAGAAGATGGCGAAGAATAATTATTAACAAAGGTAAACTGTTCGCGAAAGGAAAGGAAGTTACGGAGCCATGATAAGGTTAGGGAATCAAGACGAAGTGCTGACAACTTAGATATTAGACGGCAGTGGGCTACACGGTCAAATGCCTTCGAAAAATCAAGAAAGATGCAGTCTGTTTGTTCATTTTTATCCATATTAAAATTTAGATCAGTTGTTAGCTCGAGCAGTTGAGTGTCACACGAATAACCTTTGCTGAAGCCGTGCTGGTTGTGAAAGAAAAAATTATTAGACTCAAGGTGGCGACGAACATTAGAAGAAACAACATGCTCAAGTATTTTACAACATATACATGTGAGCGATATTGCTCTGTAACTGTCAGGAGAATTTCTATCACCGCTTTTAAAAACTGGAATGACTTTTGCCATTTTCCACTCTGCAGGGAGTTGACCTGTGTGGAGAGATTGCTGAAATATACGACATAATATTTCGCTAGAAATCGGCTTAGTATTTTTCAGTACCTTGGAATTAATATTATCACCGCCACACGAAGTGGAAAGGTTGAGGTTGTCGATTAGAAGTGATATGCCTTCGGAAATAACAGTAATGGGTTCCATATACGGCCAGTCAAATTCGGGGACAAATGGTACGCTGGAATGATCTTTCTTAGTGAAGACGGATGAAAAGAATTTGTTGAACTCAGAGGGGATACCATTATCAGGAACAGGAACATGTGCGTCTGTACACAGAGAAATGTGATTACTATTTTGCTGCGGCGCAATCAACTGCCAAAACTTTTTAGGCGCGGATTTTAACAATGCGGGGAGATCATAAGAAAAGAATTTATCCTTCGCGTCCCTTATGTCAGCACAGTATGATTAGACACAGACCTTGTAAGTCGTCCAGTCATTCTGATTGCTAGTCAGCAAGGCCTTCTTATATAATCGTTTCTTTTTATTTCTAAACCTTCTAAGGGACTTGCTAAACCAAGGATTACACTTATCATTGCTCACATGGACTAATGGGACGTGCAAGTCAACCAACTCACAGATCTTTTCCCTAAAAAGGGCCCAGTTTTCATGCACCGTTCTAGAAGAAAAGTGTGGCAGAAATGTGAACCGAAAGAAAGTGTCAAGATCAGTGTTAATTCGAGAGTAGTTGGCCTTATTGTAGTCCCGTATCTTTTTAGTTTCACGACCGGAGTGCCTATGACTGATTCTGATTGGTAATTGCATCAACTTGTGATCACTGAAGTCATCAAAATATGTAATATCGTCTATGGAATCAGGAATGCTACTAAAAATTAGGTCTAGAGTATTTGAGCCACGTGTTGGATGGTTGACAATTTGAGACAGGTTAAGGTCCAAAGTCAAATTTAGAAAATCTTGGGATGTGCTGCTAGCGGTTGATAAAACCAAACCAAACCTTCAGGAAGCGCATTTGTTCATGAACAGGCCACAGCAGGTGCCCAAAGTATGTGTACAGCGCAGTAGGCCACGAAACGGGCACATCGGTATGTGGAGTGTTCCTGGCAATCGGTTCAACTATGATTCTGGACTACATGCCCGTGCCGAAATGGCGCATATAGTACACTACACGCAGCTTTGCTAACCTATTTCCGTGGCGAACATAATTACGGTTGTGTTGCAGAAAACTATCTAGTTAGCTACACATTGCTCTTCACATGTTACTCCCCCGTAACGGCGTAATCTGCATATACATGCCTGATCGCGGTTAGTAACCTTGAGCGAAGGCAAAAGCACTTACACGTGGACTACTAGAATTATGATCGATGCCGGCAGCATTTTCGTTCTTGAGACAAACATGTGTGCAGCGGGAAGGATGGTTGGAGGGAAGTAAACAATTTAAAGGAGATTTCCGCAATGACTGCGTTACGAGAAAATTAAAAGGGCAGTGGAACGCGGGAAGGCAAAATAATAATAATAATAAAGGGCTGGATTTCTGCTCATGAATTAGCGCTCGGTGCAGCCACTAAATAAAAGGTGTTATGCACACGGCGGTGGTACCCCGGCTGTGCAGCATAACGGACCAGGTGGGCTGTAATTGTAACGAATCGAGTTTCTGACTCTACGTGTCAGAATAGCGGGGGAGCCGCAAGGGTGCTGTGAGTGTGCGGAAAATAGCCCGCATCCATTTTCGGAGCTCGCGAACTCTTCAGACCGTATCAGTTACTCGCTCTCGCTTCGCGCGTTTTCTTCGTTTTCTTTTCGCGGTTTTCTTCTACCCGCACGCCCCTCCCTCGCGCCCATTCTCGCGACACGGCCGACGCGAAAGGTCAAGGAGAGGAAGGGATCGATGCGCACCGCGGCCTGATTAAAAAACGCCCTGCGGGCGCGCGATGCGCCGGCTGGTGCAGCGGGCCTGTATACCTGCACCCGACAGCGGGCATCCGCTGCTGCTGGTCCAAGAGACGACCGCCCGCCTGCGGCGACCAGCTGCGCGCTCGCACCAGCCCCTGTATATACGTGCACTGGTGCTGCGCTACTAATTCTCTCTTCTTGCCTGCCTTCATTTTGGTTTCTTCCTCTGTAGGTGATCGGAAGCTGGCCGACAAGATAAGTACCTCTTTCACTTTCCTTCCGCCATACCTCTGCTTCTCCTCCTCGCCCACGTCCCGACGCCTGTTCTCTGTATATACATACACTACGGGCGCTCGCTCGCGCTCGGCGAAAATTCCTCACGGCCGTCGCTCTTTTCAGGTTCGTGCAGGCGCCTTTCAAGCGGCCGCCGCGGCCTCACTCGGGAGGGAAGATACTCTAAGCAAAAGAGCAGATAGCGCAGAAACGGATTTGGGGGAGGAAATGATGGGCAGAACGCGCCTCTTACGCAACGCGCAGCGTCTGAGAAATGGGAGGAGGGCGCGCGCAGAAGCGATTAGGAAGAGCGCCTCGCTCTGCTCCGCCGGCATCGACCGCGGCGAGGTTGTGAGAGCGGCGTTCACCGCTTCTTCGCCTTCTTACCCCTGCCAACGTGGTTCGAGCGGTTTGATACGAAAGGAAGTCCCCGGCGCTCGTTACTCGGTTGTTGTTCGCTTTAAGTTTTCTTTCTTCTCTATCCCTGCCGCCCGCGAGCAGCTCGGAGAACCTCTTGTTATTGGGTAACGGTCCTCAATTCTGGCGTGAAACAAGATACGGAAAAGCGGCGAAATGTCGTTCGCAACACGAACCGCGCAAAATGCCCGCCCTCGTCTTTCCTGCTCAACTCTTTCTTGTTGCTTGTCGGCCGCTAGCGGAGCGCTTCCGGCCTTCTTGTACATTTGCAAGAGCATGAACGCTGAGATACTGCGCTTTCGTTCGTTCCCCGAGCTCCGAGCATTTCATTTTGTCTTCCTTCTCCTTGTCTGTAGGTCGCCCGTTCGTTAAAAATAAAAAGAACACAAAGTTGCGTAAAAAAAAATCGATCTCTTGCACCTGGTGTACAGTAAGGAATCCTGATAACGAAACGGCAGACCGAAACGAAACTTTCTACTGCAGCGCATGTGCAGTACATTCTCGCGCGCATTAGTACGTGGCACAACGGAAGGTTTGTTTCGTCGATACATGGCATGTTTTAGGTACCTCAGCCGGCCCTTCGCACCGTTCATTGAACTTTTTTATTCGTATATGTGGAGGACATTAGTATGCAAATTTTTAATCCCCCTTGCTATGTATTCGCCATGCACTAAACCTTTTGTTTGCACAACTCCAGGGCATTGAACTTCTTCACTAACTTTAAAACTTTCTTGCAATCACCTTCAATGTGTATTCACCCTAACTCAATGACCGCATATTTTATTCTTTCATTCACTTTTTTCCAGATGCTTCCCTTGCCAGCCTTTGTCTCCCAAATTCTCTCTCAACACAAAGTAGCATGTCACTGCTTTTCAAACGCCGTCCCAAATCTCCGTTCTCCATTAAAGAGCCTCCCTCTGTCGGCCCCGCCATGATGTCTTTGTTAGGCCGCTCGAATGCTGAGCCCGAGGATCCGGGCCGCGTTTCCTTGCAGGCGACACGCAAAGGGGCCCGCGTACTGTGCGATGTTAGTGCACATCGAAGAACCCCAGGTGGTAGAACTTTATCCGGAGCCCTCCACTACAGCGTCCCTCGTAGCCCACATCACTTTGGGACGTTAAACCAAAATACCTCTCTTTCTGGTGTCGGGGAACCACGGACGTCTCTGAGAATGCCGCAAGCGTCTCGGGAAACCTCGCAAAATCAGTATTCTCTACTTTGCCACCTGAGGAGTGCTGAAAGAACCAACAGACTGTCCCAAGTAACGGCCAGTAGAGTGTGAACATCAAGGATGTGCAACGCAGTCAGCTACAAAATTTGTTCTCAATTTGCGAACGCCCGTACCCTAATGTCACATCCCATAAATTATGTATAGGCCAATACCTGTCTGTGACGTAAGCAAGATGTAGCTGCGCGGCTGTTGCTGACCGGGTTTACGCATCACAAAAATGCATGTAAAATAAAAAAAAAACGCTTTCAAAGGTGTTTTATGATTTCACAGCATACCTACGATGTCATTTCGTGAACAAACGTCGAGTACATCCTAGAACGGAATGTAAAAGTATGGCCCGTCATTTCATAGGTGATGTATTTTTGATACACCACGATAGGTGCGTCCGGGAGCCAGCCACAGGTGAGGGTGCAAAGAGTAGAATGGGCAAGAAAAATAAATAAAAATAATATGGCCCAGCCCTGGTGAGGGTACAGGCGGGAGCGCAGCCCATCGAAACTCATTTAAACAAAACTTTCCGAAATAATCTTCTCTTCTCACATGGCGCCTATGAAGTCAGGCCGTTTGTTAACAGCTGGCGAGTAGTTTTAAGACCGGTGTGAAAAAGTATTCAATGTTATTTCGAATCTGATACTTTTTTGAAACGTACTATAAATGTGTATTATGGTGCCGAATGCCTCCCATGGGGTCTAGGCGCTCGATGAACTGGGCGTTTCTCTGAATCGGGCAAACTTCCTGTGTAGTCTGACATGCTGCCGCGTGCGCTACATGTGCTGGCAGACACAGTCGATCAAACTAGACAGGCTAGACAGCTCTACCTTGAGTGCAGTTCTCAAGCAACATGACAAGCAAGCACCACACGGTGGCAGACGATACCACCGGCAGTCTCCGGCATCTGCGCGCGCCTGTTATGTTAGTAAACATGGTGTCGGTCTATAAATATGTGTCGTGCAGCGAATTACCTGAAAACGAATAAGTATCTTTCTCAACCCTTCAAAATCATCATTACTATCACCACCATCATCATTTACTATTTAAAATAATGCGCTAGGTATTTTTGCGCACTTAAAGGCGACATGCTTCCATTCTCGGAGCAGAGCGAAAATTTGCGTGCACGCTGTATGTTCATTCGTTTAAAACAATTCCATTCGCATTTTCCTTTAATTTTTTTGGCTAAATAAAGCAGAATGTCGCCTTTCTTTAATTATCGAATTTTTTTTCCCGAGTTTTAGCATAGCTTTAACCTGCCTCAGGATTTTACTTATTTTCATTCACACGTACCAATAGATATTGAAATTGGAACAGTATGTCTGCCTAAATGCATTCTCAAAGATGTCCTCATCACTCGCTGAATACCTAGCCATTATGCTTCCAGTGCCTTCAATGACATTGATCCAGTGCTGCTTTATTATACCTTGTCATATGCAGGGCAGCGGTTCTTTAGGTCAAAACACTTTACTGAAGCGATATTAGATACAAAGAAGCTATCATTGCTAAGGTATTCTAAAAAGAAAATTAGCCAGTATGAATCTCGAACTGACGAATATAGCTTATGCCCTATGACGCCTGCAAACACAGCGCGAAAAGCGCAATGGAACGCACAGGATGTAGCTTTTAAGAAGGTAAGCCAAACTATGAATCAGTTTAATGAGCGTCTGTCGATGTATCTTAGACGGACTTTTGTAAACACTAAAAAGCTCCCAAAGAGAACTTTTCGCAAATCCAGGGTGTTTGACAGGATTAAAGGAGCGACATTTAAGGACAGCTTAACGTTCAGCGCACGATGAGCGAATTATAACGCTTCACTTTAGCAAGGAGGCTAACAGAAGGGCAATATTTGTCACTTTTTTTTCTTTTTAGCGAATGGCTGTCAAAGGGCTGAGGTCATAACATAGCAAGGTGCCTTTGGAACAGCTGATCTTAAAGAGTTGTGGCACTCGACAGCCATGTAAACGATTTAACGCAGGACTTCTGGCAGAATACGTAAAGCATAGAAGTCACGTGCTATTTTTCTATAGTCAAGTTTTGTCATTGGGAGGACACGCGAACTGTTGACATTACACACGAGATATCACAACAGGGTCTGTTAATTCGAAGCGAAATATTCATATTTATGGCAAAATACATTTGAGAATTTGAGAAATCAATTCTGATCGGCACTGCGGCTCCTAAAATTCTGGATCTCTGGGCGCTTGAAACCGAAACCAAGCGTCTAAAGAGCGCCTGCTGATCATGCTGATGCGAATAGCGCGTGCAGACGGCGGACAGAGAGGAAGAAAGGGACGGGTCTAGCGGTGCCTTATTTAAAAGCTCTGTTTTGCTTGAATAAGAATTTCTAACGACTCGCCAAAATGTAGATCGTGTTATACATTCCCACGAACGCACGCAAGCTGCGGCCTACTACGCGACAAGGGCGGTGATAAGCAGCGCAACGCGGATAATGCCAGTTTAAGCTGTCACCGAAACGTTTTAGCTCACATTTACCGCGCATCGGTATACCGTCGGGTGCCAGCTTGGCAGGTACGTGTTCCGCGCTCGTGCAGTCGGTGAAGCGCTTAGCTTAGCGTTACCCTACTACCGTTACTTTTGTAGCACCGAGAGCAGACTTTACATGCGCACGGTGCACGAGTGCAGCAACACGTTTGCAGTAGTCACAATGAAATTCTTTGAGTAGTTATTACAAACAAAACGGGCTGCCATGATCTGTACCGTTTCTAATTTACGAATATTACTCATTGCACAGGGGTGCCCCACTGTGCACCCATATTCAAGTATAGACCCCACGAAAGTCTTGTATAAAATTGGTAGAACTGGTTTTTCAAGAAGAGAAATGGCGCAGTAATTGGGTCACATCTCGGTGTACACCCGAACCGCACCGCAAGGGAAGGGAGGCCGGTGAAAGGAGAAAGAGAGCCGTAGTGGAGGGCTCCGGAATAATTTCGGCTGCCTGAGGACTACATCGCACTGCACACGGGCACCTTTTGCGTTTCGCCTCCATCGAAACGTGGCCGCCACGGTCGGGTTCGAACGCTGGAATTGAATAATAATTTTGTTTCAGGAGGAAACCGTTTCGTGTTTCTGCGGATGAACCCTAAAGGTCTGCAAGCTTGAGCTGCAGTAAAATCACCATGTCGATTCCATGCATGTGAGATTTGCTGTCATGTAAACGCCGTGATATTTGCGCTCGGTCAAAGATTCAAAGTTCGTTCCATTAATATTATAAGAATATTCTTGAGATGTCACTACACAGGCACTAAAGCTTAGTACGCCAGGAACGTACTCCATGAGCGATCACTACTGTCCCGCTGCTGAGGATCTCTAACACTTTATTGTTACTTAAGTCTTCCACCTTTCTAATAAACTTGGAACCGGACGGTTCCACTGTGATGACAGAAAGCAGAAATCTACCTAAAGCCACCTTCATGTATAAAGACGTTAGTCTAGACTGCAAGACATTTCTTGTGCAATTCTTTGTGAGACATGAAATTTTACCATGCCCCACATGCATACAAGCGGTATAATTACACACAGAATGACTATAGAAATTTAATGGAATTACTTCTCAAGCCGCTTCAACCACTGGTTTTCAGGAAAAATGTGGCACACATTTGTACCGCTGACTTCGCAACCTTCAAATGTGCTTCGTATTCGGGCCGCTGCTCTTTCCATGCATAAAAAAAAAGTATTTGCATTGCGACAGAAAATTTTTTAGAGAAGTATTATGAGTCAGTTTACTAATGGGCGCAAAAGCTCAAAAATGTCTGATAAATGTTTTTTTTTTCTTTTCCGCCGAACTGGAAAGGATCGAATTGTTTGCACGCTCTTGTAAAAACACACAGAACGCCAATGACGCTTATTAGTGTAAGATAAAAACGTGCGCAATAGTTCATGTGATATTCCGATAGCTTTCAACACGCAAAAATGTGGTACACAGATGCACCATTGTCCGTTCGCCGGTGCTTGCAGCAAGTGGTACACGTATGTATCGCTGTCCCATAAAAGTTGACACCGCGCGGCGTATGTTGGCGAGCGTATACCGTATAGGGCTTGAGCCTTCTACACCTCCTATCGCACTGGCACCACCTGAAGACGTTCCGACAACAGGGAGGCAAACAAGGCAAACTTTATTTGTTTTCCAAACTCAGTCTCGTACACGGTCCTCAAGCTGTATAACAAGAAATGGCCAGATTAACTAAGCCGTCAATGTAACCTGCTGCCCACAAAATCATTTTGTGCATTGTCTCAGCTGGCACTCCGCCGCGCATGGATTCCCCAGCGCATCTCAAGTGGCATTGGCCCGCAACAGAAAAAAAAATAGTGCAAGAAAACGAAGAGAAAGGAAAGCGAGGAGAATAACTAAATAAGTGACCGAGTGTAGTGCGCAAATATTGCAACAGTGCCAGCGCGATCCAGGATTAATGTCGCGGCGGGAGCTGATGTATTTCCCAATATTTGTTTCGTCCATTCTAGCCTTTTGTCAAATGTACTTCTGTATTCGTACCGCACTGCTCGTCCAAGAGGCCGGATGCTGTCCACTTTAACCCTTTCTGTTCTCTCTCTTTTTTTTTCTAGAATACATTTATTTGTTCAGGACAATAACGAAGGTATCCGCAAAAGTAAATTTCGCGCAGTTTGCAAGAACGGCTCCATCTCTGGGCAAAGAAACGGGACACCCTGCGGTGCACGCGAGTCAGTGCTCCCGGGTCTTGCCGCCGTGGAAAAGGAGCTGCGCATGCAGTAAAAGACCCCCCCCCCCCCCCCCCCCCCTACTGAAAGGAAAAACGCACTGATCAAACTTGTCTTGCAAACGCCAGTTCTTTAGTTCCTAATTATACACTCGAACCGTTTCCTTTAATGACAGGCACGCAACTGCGGTAAATACATGCCGTTGGCGTTCACGTTTAAAATGTTCTCTTTCGTGACCCTCTCAGCACTGACATAAACTCATTCCATAAAGGACACGGTTTTTCACGCCTGTATTTATTTGTTCTCAACGCTGCAGCATAACTCACATGCATAATAAAAAATTATGGGGGCGCATAACTATTGCTATGCGATGACAACGCGTTATCTTCTCGGTTTTAATTGCTGCTTTTATGCTCATCTTCTCTTCACATTTTCGTATATATTGTCCTCAAATACACATTACATTTTAGTAGTCACCATTTTTATGGTGTGATTTCTTTTTGTTTTGAGTTTTTCCCGTGGCAGTTACATTCCGGCCTCTACCTCCTCTCTCCTACAAATTGCGATGGTATTCCTCTCTCTTCACTTCGCCACCTGCCTACCGTAGCAGCTGGCAGGTACGGGGCCCTTCCGTGAACCAACGTGGCAGGGGGAAGGTGTACACGACACCACGCCGGACGCCGACGATCCTTCGACAGTGGAACTTCTAATACTAACGCATTAAAATAAACAAGAAACAGGGTATTCAGTCGCTGAAACCGGAGCCTTAATCACGGCAAACATGAAGTGCAGATGCAGCAGCTTTGAAATCTACAGCGATACGGTTTGGTTTGAATGAGTTGAAGGCCTATACTACCTTCAAACCGCAAAGGCTACGCGTACTAGCTGCAGGTGTTATTTATGGGCAGGGCCGGCCGGGGGAAGGGGAGCGATCCTATTTGCACAAAGCATTTTTTGGACTTTCTTATAAAACTCTGTTCGTACGTCATTAATGTTCAAGTGGTGCGGTCTTTTCATGAAACCAAAAATTTATCTCAGGACATAGTTTTGAAGGGGCGCTATGTAGCAAAAAATGATGGCATAACAGGTAGCATAGTGACTGTGAATGGGCGGCGCGTCTTACATGCCTCTTTATGTAATTTTTTTCTTCTAAAGGACAGAAAAAATAAAACAAACAGTTGAACGAAAAAATTGAACAGAAGTATGGAAAAGTGAAAAGTTTGCATTGAAAACTGAACAATAAATTGAACAGAAAACACACAACACGCACCTTGGTTTGTGAAGGCACAGTCGACCTACAGCTGTGCAGGGATCCAGTGACACACTGTCAGACACACTAACTTCGTCATTTCTTGGTAAAACTGCATTTTCGGTACTGAAAGCAATTGACAATAAGGCTTACATAGCACACTACTAAATATTATGTACTGCCAGTGCCAAATGAAACAGAAAAAGGAAAGTTGAAACGAGATGAATTAAACTAGATTGTAGTTAAGACTTTCAAATATTCAGATTTGCGGGAGAAACATGTGTAGATAGCATATTGAAATCTAAACCGTCTCTGATGATTAATTATGCAATTTCTGCCGGGTTCTAATATCTCCACATCATGACTGTACACTGTTTTCAGTATGTCGACGTACTTCTTTTGACTGATTCCTGTAGGAACATATGATTATGTACACAATTCAGCTTACGTTATAGCTTTTGAAAACCCTGATACGTGAAATACAAGCGAACGAATACACGTATACGTTCCGGATCCACACAAGAGCTTACGTGAAACGCAGAGGCGTCTATCTAAAGAGCAGTTTACTGCGTTCATTACGCATGCCTTGCTTAAAATGGCTTTATGAGCCTTGTCGCCGATGATTAAAAATACTAGCTCCAGCCATTCCTGGCACATGATATTCATGCGGTAATCAAATCAGACACAAAATAACTTGAGTACAGAAGTGTGTACGACGTGAACGGGATATAAACGTATTTGATTTTCTCTTCCACGACGCGAAGACCCCTGCGTGGAAGTGTTATTGGACTCTGCCTGTATTTCTTCTTGGGCAGTTAGCATTTTGCAGAGTATGCTTTTGTGTCAAAGTCATTCTGCTCGAGTTTCATTTGGCCTTGACTGCACCTCATGAAAATTGGGCTCCACTATGAGAGGCTCCTGCTATTCAGTGTGGGCTTAAAGCTATACTCCTGAAAAGGCGGATAGGAAAATGCAAATACGTTCCTCGGTTTCTTTGAACGAAGTCAGCATTTATAACCAGGAGCCTCTCATTACTGTTGAAACTGCCGCTTCCAATGCATTAGCGACAACGCCCCCAGAAAGCCTGTAGGTTCAGCTCTTCTTTGCGTTTTCGTGCTACGCTCTCTAAAGCTGCCCTGGAGGCAGCGTAACGTGTTCTTTCATCTAGTGTCGCAGAACTGAATCTTCCAGACAGCATACTCTAAACCAGAAAAACTAATTTTTTTTTTTTTTTTCACGCAGCCTCCTTGTCTGACTAAAGCCTTTCGGCAGCTTCGTATGGAGAACTTCAACGACTAAAAGCTGTTTTGGCGGCGCATTACGCTCTAGAAGCGCTCTTGCAACAAGCAACATTTTATCTTTAGACTAACGAAAGCAAATAAGCACAGATTGCTCTTTGGTAAGTTTTCTGATGTGGTTACTGCTGCTTGCGTTTAGAAGCCGATATGCGCGAGCAAGCAAACTCTTTGAACGGCGGTGCGTTGCACTGCTTGTCGCTTCATTACGAAGCTAGCGGCCCGGGGGCGGGATGATCAAGAGCACCGACATGAGCTCAGTTGCTGTTTGTCTTCGCTCTGCGTCGTCATCGGGATGTTAACTGTCGCAAATGTAGTCAAGCTGGAATGAAATAGTTCATTTTATTTGTTCGAAAGAAGACGAAATATGACACGTTTCTTTGAGTCCCTAACCGGCAGCAGCGCTTAACTATTTGACCCTTTTCTGCCTTCGTAAGCAGTGTACGTTTCGGTCCTTTCTTTTAGTTTCTGCTTTGTACTGTACACCTTTTAAAATTTAACCTCCTGGGCGCAGCCATATTGCCACTGAGGTACAGCGTTCCGAGTGGCGGATTTCACACAGGGAGCTCAGTGGGCACGCGCGGCGCAGCCAAGAACGCACGTGCGCTCAGGGAAGTGGTAAACAGCGAAAAAAGATCTGTATACAACATTTCCTTCACCAGCAACAAGGATAACGCTTGTGAAATGCCCGAGTAGCCCGGCTTCTGGAGAAGCGATAGAGCAGGGTGCATCGAGCGCATACTTTCGACACTTCTTTTCATGTTTGCGTTAATGAAACACATGTTTTCAATTGCCTGCGAGTGTTTTAGCTTGCTTTCCTTCTTTCTTTCTTTCTTTCTTTCTTTCTTTCTTTCTTTCTTTCTTTCTTTCTTTCTTTCTTTCTTTCTTTCTTTCTTTCTTTCTTTCTTTCTTTCTTTCTTTCTTTCTTTCTCTCTTTCTTTCTTTCTTTCTTTCTTTCTTCCTTTCTTTCTTTCTTTCTTTCTTTCCTTCTTTCTTTCTTTCCTTCTTTCTTTCTTTCTTTCTTTCTTTCCTTCTTTCTTCCTTTCTTTCTTTCTTTTACTCTAGTACAGTTTATTGTTTTCAGTGCACTGTAATAGCCCACGAGGTGCGCTGCCGAAGAGCTTAAATAGGCATTCGATAGCTCTACTTAATTCTGTGCCTAATTTTTTTTCGTATCTGCGCAATCCATGTCAGATATCACTTCGAAACCAAGCACCACAGAATTTTTTCTTTCTGTGCGCTCTTTCTTGGTTTAAATGAACAGTATAGAAATGCTACAGCTTTTTTATTGCGAAACTGTTCCTTCTGGCATAAAGCACTACTTGGGCACTTAAATGGTGCAAAAGCAACACTTTTGACTTCTTTTGCGCTTTCTTAAGACTCGTTCTCATGTCAAGAAGCAGATGCTGTTTTCGTATACCAGTCGCGCGTGCGCCAGCTAACCTGCCAAAATGTTCCAGTTTTCAGAAAAACATTCACTACGCGCTCGGCACACATGATGAACTGGGAAGAATTTCACCCAGGTCACCTTCCCTGGAACCCAGGGAAGGTGACCTAAATTGAACTAAATGATAGATGCAGGAGGGTCGATCGGTGCACAGTATTAATAAATGGCGATATAGCGTCGTTTACTGAGGCATATGCTATCTCTTGGTTAGATATTTTCACGTCATATTTAGTGACTCCACGCTTACCGTAGCCTTGAAGAGTATCTCGTGATCGACAGAAACAAAGGTTTCTGAAGGTCCAGAAACAGTGAGATTGTAAACAGTCTGTGTTCTGCGCTATTTGCTTTATACCTAATACCTGGTAGTACTTCATCGTTTGCGGTATAGTGCGTAAAAAAATGGTGGAAGACAAAATAAAGGCGACACTCACACAGAGTGCAGATTCTCAGCTAAGTTTTAGACGCAGAAAATGGGCACTTTTCGGCGACACCACGTGCCGCGTGCTCGTCCTGGAAACAAAAAAAAAAGTAATTAAGCTAGAAAAGAGAAGCTGCGTGGCCGAGAAAGAAATTCTCTGCCAAGACAGTATCAGGGGCGACGTCACGGAGAACTGCGACACGTGCCGAAAAAAACCCACTCTCATCATCCAGAAAAGCTCTGTACGCTAGCTATAACCCAAGCGGATAGCAGTTTTTCAAATGGAACGCTTCATTTATTTCGTGGTCGGTTTTTGTTTTTGTTTTGTACAGAATAACTGGGCTTAGAAGATTGAATTTGCACTCGAGGTTCCCGCAATGGGTCGGTGAGTGCGAGTATAATCTGTCTGTGATTAACTGCTGCCATTTTCCCCTGAGTCTTCAGCTGCGCCTTGGCCCGCGAGTCAGTAGCAACTTGTACAATGTAGCGACCTCGTAAAAAACGAGCGCTGGCCGTGTTTCACTCGACCGGTATACCTAAACGCATCTGATCGTCGCTGCCTGAGAAACTTTATCACACGCTGTGAACACTATTTTAACTCCATACATTGACGCAAGGTGCTTTAAGTCCATGAGGTATACTGTAAAGGGCTCTTCGATTTCCGGTAATACTCGATTTTACCGGATTCTTGCACCCCGAGTAGATTTCTTGAAAATCGGGTTAAGGCTGATTTCTACCCGAAAATGGCCCTCACAGACGTGTAGTTTGCACGTGCATTATACTACAGGAACCGCATGGAAAGTAGCTATTTATGCCAGAGCAATGGCGTCAGTTAAATCTTGATAATTTTAACCCTCTTCAACGCTGGTTATCCGCGGCGTATCTTAATCCGAGGATAAGTTCGGAAAGCGCATTTTAGAAGCGAGACGCCGGAGCACGGGAACTCACTGGAACCGTCATTTGGTCAATTTTACCTGTGGTGACGAAGGCCTGCTCTAAAGCTGCTGCATGTTTAAAATGGCTGCTGAGATGCTTAATGAACGCGTTCGCAGTGTAGAAAGGTGCACCGTTCCAGGTCAGATGCGCAAGTGTTTCACATGGGGACAGGACGAAGTTACGCGCTGAAGTAATTGTAAACAATGAGAAAAAGAATGTTTGATTTCGTAAAACTTGTGTTGGTGAAACTGTATATTCGTTGGTCATTTACGAAAAGCATGAAAACTCAAACGAACGACATAGAAAATTACGAGGATTATATGTCTCGCAAAAAAAAAAATGGTCGCTAATAGGGAAATAATTTTGCGACGAAAAAGAACCACAAAAGAACAGAATACTGGAAAATTTTCATGAACAACCCGATTTGTAGTTAAATTTTAATGGAAAGAATAGCACCTGATTTTTTTACGCCTGAATTTCGAAAAATATAGAGCCCGAAAACGAAGAGGCCTAGGCATACAGAGCAAATTGGATCACCTACAGACGTATGGAAGGACTGCTACCTTCCTTTACCGTAAAGTTCTATTTTTGCGTAGTTTTCACCGCCGTTCGCTCTCACCAGTTGTAATATTCTGCTACAAGCTTCACTGCTTTAGACAAGCTTTGGAGAACTGCACCTAAGAAGCGCCGACCAGTACACAATGCGTAGTATAGCGTACTATCACCAACCCTCAGCTGTCTATGCTATATCGGCTAAGAGGCTTATTATAGCCAAACCCATTCCATGAATTAGACATCATTTTATGCCTATAAAAAGACTGATAAGCTTCAAAATATTTGGACAACACCGGGATCGGGCCCAGACATGATTACCCTTGGTGTCGTCGCCACCCCCTTCGTTGGCTAGTCGTATTCGCGGCTACGTTGATATAATCCGCAAATGCACCAACCTCAGGCATGCAAATAGTTAAGCAACCTGGAGAAGTAGAACTTATAGGAGAAACATGTTTCGCGGTAAACAGATAAGTGGCATCAGAAACAATAGCCGTTTGGATCAGACATTATCACGTCTTATGTTGTTATTCCTTGAGCTGCAGGCCCTATTCTACCTACCTCGGTGGTTTAGGGGCTACAGCGCTCGGCTGCTGAGCCCGTGGTCGCGGGATCGAACCCCTGCCATAGCGGCCGCATTTCGAAGGAGGTGAAATGCAAAGACAAAAGAAACGCCCATGAGCTGAGCGATGTCAGCGCACGTTAAAAGAATTCCGAGTGGTCAAAAGTAATCCGAAGTTCTCTGCAACGGTGTTTCTCAGAGCCTGATTCGCCTCAAGGCTTCGCCGGGAAGTACACAGTCTCTCATGGCGGTTCTGCCTTCTGTCGTTTGTCGTTTAACACCGGTGTTGTAAAAGGGCCGAGATAAAGGTGGATTCTGCGTACAGATTGAACTTTGTGCTTTTTTTTTCTGGTCCTTCCTTGCACGCATGCGTTTATACAAAATTCCCCAACGACTGCACGGTTGTGACTGCTGTTTACAGGACTGATTGCACTGGCCAAGAACAGAACTCGTGAAAGGGTTGTTTTGAACCAAATGTCCTTTCCGCATCCCTCCTTTTCCTTGTTTCTATTTTCGCTCACGTCACAAGCCCAGTGTCGCCAGAAGTGCTTCGTTGCGCGAGCCATATAAGCGGCCGCACTCTGAGTAGCCGTGTCTCAGACAGTTACGTCAGATTAAGCCAGGCGTCTTTATTTGTTAGCGGCATTTAACTCCTGCGCTGTGCGCCTGGGACACAATCCGAGGATTTCCGTACGCCGCCGCCGACCTCTAGACGACCGTCGCGCCAGATTACGCCGATGGGGGAGGGGGGAAGCTCGGTCGCCGCAGAGCGTAGGCTAGAGCCCGTCGTTTCCGGCGTCAGCCTCGTCAGACGCCGCCGCGCCACCGCGGGGAGGCGGCAACTCTGGGTAGTCGTGCCGGTCGCGTTGCGGCAGTGTCGCGTCCCATTTGCGTCGCCGGAGCGTCGTCGTCTCGCGGGTGCCGGAAAAGGGCTCGTGCGCTCTCGTGCCGCGCCGAGGGGGGCCGCCCAAAAATGATGCCGCGTTAAGCGCGCTCGCGGCGTGGCGAACCAGCCAAAACAAAACCACCATTGTGCGACAACGAGGAGAATGCTCGCGAAGTTTTTTTTTTTTTTTTTCCTCTGAGGCCCTCCCGTTATATCTGGGGGCGGCGGCAACACGGTCGCGAATAACGGTTGAGCTTACACGAGCGAGCTTGAAGGGGGTATGGCAGGCGATTCGTGCCGGTGTCACACCTGCTCATTCAGTGATCAACGAACTACCACCGGACCGCCGGGAATAAGCTGCTGTGAGAAGACCTGCCAACCAGACATAACCAACAAAAAAATAAATAAATAAAACAGCATTATAGCTCGATAAAAGGAGCACTGTCATAGCCGCGGCTGTGTTCCGCTTTTCAGAGACACGAAGTTCGAAGACCTCGACTCTGTGACTAGGCTCACTGTAACTGAGCTAAGAAAAGTGAAACCTGTGCTAGCCATGTGCCCTTGTCGTTGTTTAGCCGAGAAGGAGTTTTTCTGGAAGGAAGATGAAGTTCGTTTACCTTAGGTGCACAGTTTTATTTTCCTGGGCGCGCGCAAGCGCCGCATTGATTCGAACGAGCAAAGGTCAGATGTACAATAGACGATCTCACTTTCTCAAGTCAGCGAGTATCCCGCCTTCTATCTCGACACTGTTTGCTTTTGCTGTACTTTGAACCATTGCCAATCTGTCCAGTTTATTGTCTTAATTAAGTCGCGATTTATTTGCCGTTCCTTGCGATGGTTAGGCGCGGTTCTTAGCATCTTCTGCGCGGCAATCTGACCGTTTTGACTGCGCTAGTGGTTTCTGCATGAAGAAATATTCAACCATATTTGCTTCGAGCAAGCCCGAATAAAAGAGCAGCGTTTGATACGCTCCGGACACCGATCATTTCGTAACGTCGCAACCGCTGTTCTCAGCTGTGTACCTAATCAAAATATCAGATTTTTCGGATCCTTTGTGATGCCCCGAGAGATGAAGTGCTCTAGATTTGATTCAATGGATTTGGTTCATTCAATGTGCACAGCCGGGCCAGTTCTTCAGCAGGACCACGCGAACGTAAAACAAGTGGCCATACAGCGCTCCCTGACAAAGCGCGGAGCGCCGAAACAGGCTTCTAACGGCATGCGCTCAGTGCGCACGCATACCTCCAGTTTCGTCGCATTACTTCGCATAGGCCGTTGCAAGACCGTTGCTTCGACGCATGTGTGTTCCCACTAAAGAACTGCCCGGCTGTATGTGTTATGTGCACGACCTCCATCGTGATGCATTCGTGACTGAACCCATGCATGTCCTCGGTTCAGAAAGAGTATACTTGGCAAGTGCGGCTTAATTTCACGCAGAACAAGTACTGAAGTAAAAAACTGGAGGCGACACGTAAGCTCCGCCTTAAGGGTATGATGCGATAGAAGTAATGGGTTGACGCACATGTATACGGAATTGGTCATTCCCTACTTTGCATTCATAGATCTCTGAGAACCCTCATACCGCTCCTGGCGTAGTGACGCAGCAGTTAGCGATGTGCCACTCCACTGCGATGACAGTTATATAGGGGCTGCCACCGGTGGAGCTTGTGAGATCCAGGTTGCTCTTTCCGAGCAACCTCTAACAACCAGTCATTAATTTAACAGCCCCCTACTACGTTGGCAGTTTGCTTACAATCTGGAGGGCAGGTTATGATGACGTCACAAGATCACGTGACACAGGTGGCCCACTTGCCCCTTATAGGTTGTTCCTCTGGGAATTTTTTGTGGATCTGTCGCTCACGGCCAACAACGCCGACGGCGACACCGACAACGACGCCGGCTTTTCTGAGACACGGGGTTCTTACGCGACCGCATTAAAATGTGTGTGCGTCCTCGCATATTACAAACGCCGGAGAGGACATGAGGTAATATCACAGCGAGGTTAAAGAAAGGCAAGGAAACTGCCCACCAACCAAAACTCGCGGTACGCTGCCACAGGTGGTTCGGCCGCCAGTATGCAATTTGTGCGCCCGGTAGCAGAATCTGCGACTAGGATGGAACGTTGTAGAGCAAGACATAGTGAGTAGGCATGCTAGTCGAAACTGTGTTACCACACAAGTGCTTGCTTACAGCTAGCCAGCATTGGGCGTGCACTAGTGTCCTTGCTGCACGGGAAAGGTTATGCGCCCACCTCATGCGGCCAAGCCTAGCTTGAAAACAACCGCCGCGGACAGATCACGCGTCTGGATGTAGCATAACCGCGCATGAACGCGCGGCGTGCACGTGCATTAGTCCCTGCTTCAACGAATGCCATCGCAGACTCACCGGGCCATGGTGTAGCTGCCTGGAACTTAGAGATAAGTGTTATTGCAACACGCGCATGCCTTGCTTTAGTTGAGTTTAGTCGGCGCCGCTTAGGGTGGCATCGTAGCAAGTCCCGGAAGCTCTATTTCGGCGCCCAGAACTAGAATAGCGCGGATCAAAGTACACATAACGGCCGCCAAAAAGGTTAACCGCCAAGCAGCGAGCTTCTCGTTATCGCATTTGCAGCTGGCGCAGGAGGGTTCAATCCTGCTCCTATCGTTTCCTCTTATTCGTTTTCTCGGACGGTAACCACAGCGGACAACGAGTACGGGGCACACACGGAGAGGGTGAGGAAAGACGAACACGAGAAAGCGGCCGGAGAAAGGGGGATCCCGTCGCCTCCTCTCCCTCGTATCCGGGCTCGAGGCACGATTCAGCGATTCTCCGCGGCTGTCGTAAGCGCAAGGCGAAACCCATCAAAGGCTCGCCTCCGCCGCGCTGGATGCGCTGCCCGAGGGGGAGCGCATTTCAATTCCTCGCCAGTGATTGTGTCCAGTCAACAGAGGGGGCCGTCTCAATCAGCCGCGCAGGGCCCCGCTTTGCTCGGCGACCAGGTTATTCTCGTTTTCATTCAACGTCCTCCCTTTTTTTTTGTTCCTAGCTTTTCCGCACTTTCCATCAAAAGGAAGGGAGCTAGAAAAATAAAAGAGACGGATGGAATCGCTTGCGGCAGCAGAGAAGAGAAAGCGAAGAAGTTTGTCTGGCTGATTCTCGCCTCTCCGAAACTCTTCTTTTCAACGAAGCGTGTCATCGCGGTCCTCCTCCAGGGCTTCAACTGTCCGCCTTTCCGAGTCCCCTTTCTTTAGCCCTTTCCCTTCTTTTTGCTTTCCTTCAGCGCGGGCCATCGCGATGTTGACGTATGGACAGTGTACTTGACGTGCACTGCGCACATTATTCAGCGCCGCAACTTGTATGCAATGCGATTTCTGTGTACGATGAATAGTTGCTGGCCCTCGAGATTGTTTCCCGTGCGCAGGGCTTTGGCTCTTTACGGATAAAGGGACGAAAGAAAAGAATAAAAGGAGAGCAAGCATTCTGTCCACGAAAGAGCATGCTGCACGATGAGGTAATGCACTGCTGCTGCTTTTTACTGGTGCTGCTGCAAGAATTTCGCGGGATTTTGTTCTGCGTGAGCGTCCCTAGCCTGTGTAATCTAAGTTGTAACCTGACTGACCGAAGGAAACGAGGTCTCCAGCGCAAAACGTGCGGAGCACGCAATCTTGTTACTGGAAGTGCTTGGGAAACGCATGCTGCGAAACGAAGCTGTATAGTACGTCTACGCGGGCATTGCGCATCTGCCTGCACGCCAAGGGCTGAAACCCCTCGATGCGCTGCCGATTCGAGAAATGTTGTGCAAAGAAAGCAACGGGAGAAACGCAGAGGGGTTTAGTTTCAGAAATTTTGTATAAAACTTTTGCGGTAGCTTAGGTGCACAACCACAGTTTGTCACTGATTCTTAGAAGCAGAGAATATTTTGCAACAGAAGATAGGCGCGTACTATCACGATGGAAAGAAATGCGCCTACACGCTCACCTGTTCGAATTTCTTTTCCTCGCGCTTATACCTGGCTGGCACGAAAAAGACGTTAGAGTCGTCTTGGAATGTATCACGGACTACTCCAGCGTCTTTTTGCTATCACCGAAGTAAAAGCACGATGAAAAGAAATGCGAACAGCGGATCTTGTATGCGCCACGTTGTTCGCGTTTCTTAACATCGCAACAGTACAAGAGCGATGCGCCGGCCCGCGGGGAGTCTTAACAAATGTGCTGTACTGCTACGGCAGAGTAGCTTTGGATGTGTTGAAATTCTGTATTATAGAACTTTGTCGGCAGAATTTAAAGTTCCACAAGACAGAAGTCAATCACAAGTGGTTTCTTCCGGCTAGTGCGGAAAACAGCATCCTGCGCGTCGCACTAAAACGCTTTCGTCGTTAGCGTTAATCCTGTGCCACCTTCTCTGTACGTTTTATTGTTCTGAAATTGAAGTCATAAATCCTTAATAACACGCTCAAATTTCCATCCGGCTTTACTGCTGACCCGCTTCGTTGTCATTGGTGAACTTAGTGAATCATGCTGCGGCGTGTTCATTTCACTGTTTTGAACTTCCAGCTACGCGAATATATGACAGAATTGGAAAGCGCTCAATTCATCAATGGGCAGCTTTCAGAGACGCGCCCTTCCTTGTTCAGGAATTGAGCTTTGTACCGGGAAGGGGAGTGCAGAAGGTGAATGGATCCCCTTTTCCCTGAGGGAATTTTTTTTTTACTGAAGTTCCATACCGACTCCGTTTTCTGTGAGATCAAATAAGGTTAGAAAACAAAAAAAAATCCGATGTGTATGTCCGACTCCCGTCCCCCTCTACTTTCCCCTCCTTCCCACTCATCTCCCTCAGCCATAAATCCACCCTGCGACGGAAAACGCTGCGACAGTCTTACGAGTAAGCTGGTTTCACTCCGTAGGGTGCTATGAGCTCGCTTCCTAATGTGTTTCAAACGGGGTTTTAAGCACTCCAGGCACAAGTTTCTCATGAACGAGTGTATATAATAAATGATATCGTCGAATCGTTTGCGTGTCACTTCTCTTAGTCACTTTTTTTTTTTTTGGCCGTGAATATCGGGATCCCGTTTACCGAGTCGTCGTCTGCGCTCAGCAGGTAACGGGAACATGGAATTGCGTGGCGGTCACCTTATCGTCTTATTCTGTGCAGAGCCTTATGTACACTCTACCTTCCAAAATTGTCAGTGGCGTGCGGCCTGTGCCTTACGCTAACGCCTGGTGACCTTAAACCTGGAGCACAAGGACCAGAAGCGACATGTATGATGTGGGGCTCCGATTACGCCCCCTCGTATCATGGTGCGGCGCTTTTCCTCTTTCGTGGCTCCCCGGGAACCACAGCTCGTCGTCGAAAGTGTACGTGACGCAAATGTCACCGGCCGAGTTTTATTATTTCGGCTTCCCCCTCCCGACCGCAACAGGACCGCGTTCTCCCTGCGCACGACCTGTCAGCCACCGCCGGCCATGCTACGCTCTCGGCCTGTGGCCTTCCCTTCGTCACGCAGGGGCATTGAGTCCAGGACGAGGAGGAAGACGGGGGGGGGGGGGGTCTCCTCACGTGCCGTAGCTTCCTCGCCCTCGTCTCAGGCCAGTGCCAACTCGGTCTTGTTCCACTGCGAAAACATAAAGAACGTTCTGCTTTCCGAAAGGCTGCATCTCGGCCCAAAGCACGCACGCACGCACGCACGCCGCACCGACGTTGGGATAGGAAGCAAAATAAGAAAATAATGCCGCTCGAGACGTCGAGCCGGGGCCTGCTGCCGGATGAAAGGAAAAGCGAAAAACGCCTTGCACGTAGAATGACCGAAGCACGGGAACTAAAAAGAAAGGAGATAGAGAGAAAAAAAGGCGCGAGGTGGGAGGGGGGGGGGGGGGGGGGGTAAAATTGCGGAGGTGGCGCTCCTCGCAGCACGCAAGCTGACGAGGACGGGCGAGCGAAAAGAAGGAGGCCTGGCGGCCGCTGCCTTCAAAGCGGAAAGCCACAAGAGTCGGCCGGAAAATGGCCGCTACTCGGACATCCAGGTCACACAAGACAGCAGAATAAAAATGCACACACGGGACGTCGTGTGAAGAGATAGGCAGCGGCCTCTTCAGAAAGAAAAAAAAGCACATAAAAGTTGCACAGCGATGAATGTAGAAGCAAAGGCTGCTACGACTTCAGAAGGAATCAATAACGTCCGCTCCCAAAGGCAGCGAAAACTTTATGCCCTTCAGGAGGCTCGTTGCGTCTCATTGAAGGAGAGAGCTGTTTTCCTAAGTAAGCTACAGTTTTCCATATTGCTTATGACACTCTTGTGTATGAGGCTTGTGAGAATCCGTGCACTGAGTTCTTTCGCTTCTGTCCCGCTGGTCCAAATATGGGAACTTTTCTTCTTGCGCTATCGCAGTCTAGGTTGTATCGAAGAAAAGAGGCAAGTCGCGTACCAAGACGGCAAGTGCAATTCCTCTTTAATGTATGCCTACTATAGGAAATAACGAACGTTCACATTCAGCGCATTCAGCGAGCGCTTTCTCCCCATTTCAGAAACTCGTTCGGGAGGAATGCTATTAACAATTGCTGAGCCGCGTGCGGTCTTTTAATTTGCGCGTCGGAAATGGGCCTGGTTTGCGGGTATGTGCCGTGGGGCAAGTGTGCTACTGAAGTGAGCAACGACTTTCATTTTCGCTGCTACAACGCCCTAACCCATGACAATTTATCCAAGTGTTTGTTGCTTCCAGTAACACAGTGCTTGCGTTTAAGCCAAATGCATGATCATCCCTTAAATGACTACAAGGTGGACTTGTAATAAACGCACTGTTGCACTCAGTACGGCCTGTAACACGCAAGGCGTGCTCGGAGCTCACAATATGAAGCTGAGCTATCCTTATATACCATCGCGCACATTGTATAGTGGTTTTTAAACTCGGAGTTCTCAGCATCTGGACCACGTTCCCTGCGTTCGATGAGCCTTTAGACGCTATTTCTAACGAGCAAAACGCCGTCCAGAAGGTAATTCCCACGTCTCGCGCTTCCAAAAGCGACTGGTGACGTCGGTTGCGACGTTAGTGTAGAACGAAGCCCCGTCCCCACTAATGGGAGAGCACTGAGGCCTTATTTATGGCGACAAGAGCCGTTCGACTGTTTCTACTTCATCAGTTTGGCGTCGCTGAAAGCTTGAACCCCTTGCTAAGCTAATATACGAAAGGCAACAGGCAGAAAATTGCCTGTCATTCATAATTACATACGAGAAGAGTTCTCGAGAGAGTCGAGGGTGCTGCCAAAGGGTTCTCTTTTTATTTCTGCAGTTTGAAAATAAATGGAGCCTCTATATTCAATTTATTTTCGACTGGCGAAAATGACCAGTAGAGAGATTTTTTTTGGGGAGTATATGGCCATGATCCAGTCATTTCATTCTCCCTTAAGAACTGCATTTGCACTGAATTTAGCATAAAGGGATAAACTTGAAAATGCTCGTAATCTTTATTCGAATAAGGCCAATCTTTTGTTTAGCGGAAGGAAATGAACTACGCATTCTTTCAAGAAAAAGGGAAGCAAACACTAAGTTTCGCTACCAGAAACAAGAATTAATCTGTATATTGAGGAAACAGTGTTGCAATTCCAGCAAAGCCTTAGTAACCATGAAAAGCGCACGTGTCACAGCTGTACTTTATAAAAAATGGCTGATGATTTAATACACGGCCCATGATAGTCCCATTCACCAAAATGGGAAGATAAGCGTCTTGGCTAAAAACGTCTCTGAAAATTCGGAACTCGCACTGGCGACCGCTCGTTTCAGAGAAAAAGCACTTGGATGCCACAACAAGAACGGAAGACTTTTTGTCGCAATATTTAAGAAGAATGCGTTGGCAGATATTGCAGCTAGGCGGAACCAAAAACTGCATTCTACAAAGCGCAACTGTCAGATAAAAAAAAAAAATTACGCGGACCTGTGTAATTAAAAATTACGCGGACCTGGCCTATGCGGGTCTCAACGTCTCGAATAGATATGAGCACCAAACAGGAGGTGTTCAACCTCTTAACCACGAATTAATGTTCATAAGAGCAGAAGACACACGCATCAAAACAGGCATTTGCCTGAAATTTCATTGCTGTTGTTTTTATGGTTGTTACCTCTGAAGCAATCGCACATATCCACAATGGAGAAGTGACAACGGTTTAATTTCGCTCGCCGTAATCACATATATGTGCGTAAAACTGATCACACTTCTTCCTCGGAAAGCCAGGAGATGCGCAGCAAAGTGACCGCCACATCTGACTTCGTAAGAGACCACAATTTTCAGTGTTGTAGCTGTGTCCAGGGTTTTTTACCTCGTCCTTGTGCGGGTTCGCTTTTATCCTTATTATGTCATACCAACTTGCCCATCAGTCTGCGTTGTTGCGAAAACGAGCCCTCCATTGCACTTAGCGCCTCTAGAAACAGTGCAACTAAAATTGACAGAGATCAGTATGAGTGCACACCTTAATGGAGGATTTAACGTCGCGGGCATTTTAAGCAAAATTCAGCAGTGTTTGCAGCGCAATTTTAGTAAACTGTGTACCTTTCGGTTCGCTGTTGGCTGCATCAAGAAATAGTTATAGCAAAAATCTAAACGAAAATAGTGGCACGACGAACTTGTTGGCTTTCACAGCAGTAAGTTATGGCATGTTTAATTTAGTCTTCAGGAACAATAAATCATAATTATTTAATTCTGACGCAAACTTGTACAATATTAAGTTGAAAAATATTTAGGTGTCAGAAAAGTTACACGCCTCGCCCTGTGGTTACAAGAGTCTGCGAAAGTGCTTCGGCGACCCAGTGACTGCTAAGCTGTCATGTTCCACGCAGAAGCGAAAAGAGCGTCTTTCTGCACTAGAATTTGAACAAATTGAAACGTAAAAAACAAAGCTGAAACAATTGAAAATACTACGCGAGAAATAGGGCAGCGCTTGCTATGTGTCTGCGGCCCGGAAGAGCTTAGCTGAGGTCAGCGGACCGCCAGTTGTTCTCAGCAGTCTCAGGGGGATCAGCGCTAGTTCGGGAACTGCTCGAGTGTCTCGCCACCACCAAGCATAGAACATAAAAAAAAAAAAGCTAGCGATGCGCTTGAGGCTCGGCGCGGGTCTTTGAGAGCGTGAAACAGTACCGCGCGGCACTGGAGGGGCAGTTTTCAACGCAAGCTTCGCGGAGTGGTCTCTCTTAACGTCATCTGAACCGGTCGTGGGTTCCAGGAAGGCCAGAAGCTTCAAAGCCGCTTCTGAAACAGTTGCATTCGTTTTGTTTATTGTACGCGTCGTTCTCGCAGGGTCAGATTACGAGTCAGACGACGTCCTTTCAAGAAGCTGTTTATTTAGGATGTCAGAGCACACAAGCGGGCGAAAGCTGAATACAAAAGGCTACTGATATAGGGACGGTGCAGAATCTAATACTGGGGTGCGGCCCCCGGTCTTACCTATGCTTGTAGAGAAGGTACGCTGAAGCTGATTCCAGAAACCCTTAGTCCCCGGGGCACATTTAGAGTTTTCGAGTGCAATTTTACACCACTGCAATCCTGTCATTTTTGCCTGGGTGGTTGGAGGCTTGTCAAGCTGCTACTGTGCAGCTTTTTCTCCTGCCCCCCTTTTTCATCATGTATCTTTTCTTCCTTGGTGGAAAGAAAATTGATTGATTGATTGATTGATTGATTGATTGATTGATTGATTGATTGATTGATTGATTGATTGATTGATTGATTAAGCTATCAATAGATTGATAGATCGATCGATCGATCGATTGATCTGCATACAATTGCGAGAAGGCATTTACTGCGGTAATAACGTACCCTACTGCCTTAATCGAAAGCCCAGCCAGTAGGCAGTGACCCGGCTAATTAAAAAGCAAACCTACTTATTCGATCTCACTTTCGAGCATTCCGCCATGAAAAATACAAATTTTTGGCTAATACGTTTTTGTTCCGGACAACTTGCCTTTGCGTGTTATACCTTCGTTGGTGTGAGGTTCATTAACATTTTCAGATTGCTTTTCTTTGTTATTTTAAAGGAAGGTCTTTTAAATAAGTTTCAAACTGCACAAGTTGATCTTTCACGTGCATGCCGCCACACGATGTATGTGCCACTTTATAGATTCATTGCTTCTTTATCCCTTCACTGCTTCTTTATCTCTTTCGTTTCCGTATAGTGTTGACCTGATTTGAGTACCCGAATTCCTGTTGTTCGATGACGTGTATTTTTCTGTTTCCTTTTTTGTTACCATTTTTTGTTGTACACTTCATTCCTTGTGATTTTCTAATAATACGCAAAGCCATTTTTGATAACTATTGTTTGCATTTTGAGATGCTACTTGTGTAAAACATTTATATGTTACCTGCTGCCCTGCAATGTAGGGGCCGAGGGGCACGTCAAGCCAAAATTTCTGGCTTTTTTCCCTCGGCCCTCACCATGTGTACATGGGAAAAAAATTGAAATTGAAATTGAAATTGAAAGGTTCTGAAAACTCGCCTCGGTGCTTGATTTTTAATTTCTTCTGAGGGCAAATTTCTTTAATATCGTTTGACGCTCTCGATGGCATTCTTTGTCGACTGTGTTTTCGTCTGGAAGGGTCCTTTTCATTTACCACCTTTTTATACGCCTGCAAAAGTTGGATTGCTGGGCCATTTGGTGACACATTAGGAAAAACAGCTTAGCACGCACGTGCAGGGCAAAGAGAGAGAAACACACGCCATGAGCGCTGGCTTTCAACTTTCAGAAAGTTAGCGCTCGTGGTACATGTTTCTCCCCTTTGTCCTGTGTTTTTGCGCGAAGCTGGTTTGCCTAATGAGTGACGGCGACTGATAAATTAGTTAGACAGCGACAAAGCGAGAGGGAGGGGTGGAGGTGAGGAACAAATATTTATTTTCCAAACAATGTCAGGGCCTTACTGGCTCCTTTAACAGATAATTAGTGAATGCATTGGAACAAATCCAGGAATCATTGCGCGCCGATAGCAGCACAATAGGGACTTTGTATTCGCCATTTCTCTTCTGCGCCCAGTGTTCCTGCTTATCTTCGCAAGCAACGACAGCCTTAGCGGCTGAGCCACAAATTTGTAAAAAGTGATGCGGGGTTCTCCCGCTAAAGCGCGCGAACACGGTAGCAAGGTCACTATCGGTATGTATGAGTTGTGTCCGGAAATGAATGAAAGTGAAATTGCTGCATACGCTGGGATTTCTATCCAACGAGGGACGCGGTGAGACACCTAGGCTGGAGTCCTATGATGTTGTTAGGGGCCTTTTCAGCTGCGCTTAGTGCCGCTCGAAATTTATCTGTTCGTCTGTGTAATACTCTGCTAAAATTCCTCGTTTCGGGAAAAATACAGTCTAGCATAGAGCAATGGCACGCGAAAAAAAAAAGGAAAAACTATGCGTGCTGTGTTGTGTTGGATTTTATGGCACATAAACAACTGAGGCCATCATGCGCCAAGCACATAGAGACTATGCGTGAAGATCGAAAACACTGCTCGGGATCATTTGAATGGGAAGCCAGTTTTCCAAGTAGAGGATCATTCGAGATGAATCTTGGGTGTTCGCGTCAAATCTCCATAATAAAGACTCTCTCGAGAAAATCGGTATTCAAATGAGTGAAAATTGAAAATCGGCTTTTTGAGAAAAGGAAATGGTGCAATAATTGTCTCGCATCTCGATGGACACCCGAACCGCGCCGTAAGGGAAGGGAGGAAGGGGAGAGTGAAAGAAGAAAGAGGGAAAGAGGGGATGTAGTGGGGGTCTTCGGAATAATTTCGACCACCTGGGGATCTTTAATGTGCACTGCCATCGCACAGCACACGGGCGCCTTTTGCATTTCGCCCCCATCGAAACGCGGCTGCCGTGGTCGGGTTCGAACCCGACCACGGCGGCCACGTTTCGATGGAGGTGAAACGGAAAGGCGCTCATGTGCTGTGCAATGTCAGTGCACTTTAAATATCTTGAATATTTTGATTTGTATCCGCTTTCGATTTTATAATCTCTGCATCTATTCATTACCCATCAGTATTTGGTGTCTTTTGTGTTCTCTATTATGCTCTTACGCTTTGCCGTTTTATGCCTTTGTTTTTCTGTCTGAAGAATTATGTCCGGTTACTATTGTACAACTTATTCATTGCCGCAAATTATACTATTAGGTTTCAATTTTATTTACACCCTTTTTTCCAGCTCCTCTGCCAAACTAGTGTACTTATACTGATGCCTTTCTGACAGGAGGTCCCCCAGACAGTTTTACTTCCGGACCTCCTACTGTATTAACTTTTTTATGCATTTTTGATTTGTATTTCGTTTTAATAAACCTTTAAACCCGGGAACTCCGCCTCAGTAGCCGAGCGCCCTAACCACTGCGCCAGATCAGGGGATGTACTTGGAAGTTCTTGATCATTTGAAGGAGAGAGTTATGCGTGTGTTTGACGAGGTAGCCATGTTATGAATTATTCGTGCATAAAACGAATGGAAATCTATTATTCACCCCTATACACCGATTCCAACTTTACTGGCTGTCAAAGAGATTTCACTAGAAAGCCAATCCCCCTACCCTATACATTGAACGTGGACATGCCCACACAAATCTAACCACCTTAGGCCGTCTCACGCGACACTGGAGCAGTGGGGGGTGAAGCTGGCCACTGTCTTTCCGGAAGACAAGGCGACACAGCTCACCATCGCCAAGGAATCAGCAGTAGCCGCTGGGGCCCTAGTTAAGGGCCCCACACGCAACAGCCCCTGCCACCACTTCTGCCCATTAGTGTTTATTCGTTCATAACCGTTTTTTCAAGAGGCGGAGGGCACATTTGAAGGGGCCTCATTTCGAAACTGTGACCAACATCCGAAACCCGCGACACAGGCTGTGGACGTTGTCACAGCTGAAGATTTCCAGACAGACCATCAACAGTGGAGGAAGAGGAGAGGCTGTGAGGTTAACCAGAAGGTGTTCCGGTTGGCTACTCTGCAGTAGGGAAAAGAGATGAATGGATGTAGAAGAGGAAGAGGGAAAGGGGCACAATCACACTCGTGCGGGCAAGCATGTCGCTCTGAGATAACTAAACAGTGCTTTGTAGGCCTTCAGGGCCGTCGATTGGTGGGTCCGAGAATATCAACTGTGGAAGCGCTGGGAAAGTTGTGTGCGGTCCGAAGGGACACCGTTCGTGGGAGATAACACAGAATTTGTCAATTGCACGCAGTTTCATAGGGGAATGTTTTCTGTCATATTGTAATCTGTGGGCTTAGTCCGTGGGGTAATAACAGTCTCACTATTTTATTGGTGCAAAATAACTGATCAGAAAACAGAAGAAAAAGATATTTTTTTTCCATATATATATATATATATATATATGTGTGTGTGTGTGTGTGTGTGTGTGTGTGTGTGTGTGTGTGTGTGTGTGTGTGTGTGTGTGTGTGTGTGTGTGTGTGTGTGTGTGTGTGTGTGTGCCGGGTGTCCCAGCTAAATGTAACCAAATATTTAAAAAAGGCAAAGTGTCCTAGACCAGTCAAACCAACTGAGGGTTGTTCACAGTCGCGTCGCCTAGTCTTGAGTATTTTTTTCGCTCTTAAAGGTTAGTTAATTAGTTAAGTTCAATTACCTAACTTTTTCATTATTAACTTCAGGAAGAAAGTGTCAATGCAAAAGTTTTAGATCACCTCGAAAAACCGCTAGTAGTGCTGTTTCCGTCAAGTTACGATTTACGTAGCTTCATTTATTGACCTTAAAAGAAAGTTCTCACGTGACCAGCTGCTCGCTCACTTCTCTGCCCCAATGTGCACCCAAAGTCTCATCGAGGAGAGGACTTCAGAAAAAATGGATTTTATTCTTTAAGGCGCGTCTTGGGACGTTGATGTGGCACAGTTGTCATGTGGAAGCTTTTTATTATTGTGCGGGTTATGGTTAAAGGCCGGTAAAAAAAACTACTTTACGTAAATACTTGGCTGCAAATTTCTCAGTAAACTGTTTCTCAACGCGATCTACAACTTTTCCATTGACACTTTGTTCCTCAAGCCAATAATTAAAAAGTTAGTTTATTAAGCTTAACTAATTAGTCAACCTTGATGAACGAAAAAATAGTGCAGACTAGGTCACGCGACTCTAAACAACCCTCATTTGGTTTCAGACGGCTAGGACACCCCGTGTTTTTTAAAAGCTTGGTTACATTTAGCTGGGACACCCGGTATATAGGAGCACGTGATACCCGAGCCGCTGTGCGTCGCACACTCGCAGGAGTGGCTAGCTCTCTATATGGAACCGCGCGGTTTCGCTTTCGCTCGTCTGCGGCCCAGAAATTTCTTGAGCTACAGCGGCGACGAGAATGGCATTTTCGAAATTCCAAAAACTCACCTGAACATTACTTGCGGTGCGCTATAAGCCTCTCTATAAATAAGGAGCCTAATAGCAAAACTTAAAAGTTAACTATTCAATATTACCAAACCAGCCTGATAGTTAGCATGTCTTAGCTGCATTCTGATGCACTACACCGCTGGCAATGCTATGTGGAAAAGAGCGCTCTTTAACTCAAAAAGCCTATTAAAAAAAAACGCTGGCAGGCTTAGATGAGACACCTTGTATACTCTTAATGTTTTGGGCAGATCATGATGCTAGCTGGTGAATTGTGCCCTGTGTAATTGCACGTTGTGTCAATCCGGCTACAATTTTTTTTGCAGTAGTGGGCGGTTATTACAGATAATAGCGCCTTTTCGTCGGCTTGCTGTTTGATAGTGCCTAGTTGTTTCGTGTGGGCTCACCGTCGGCGATACAGCGAAAACGCTGAAAAGTTAACTCATCGCCCGCGTACCCGCAGCATAAAGCTGAAGATAGCAGGCAAGCGAAAAAAAAAATCACAGCGTTTGTATATAAAGCAGTGACTGTCGCTTTTTTCTTTACAGAGCTTTTTGTTTCGTTATCAACTTGTGAAAGATGCTCTTTAACGATCCACAGTTCTCTCCTCCTTTCTCTCTTCTTCTTCTGTCCTCGCTTGGCTTCTGTCTTCTTAATCTTTCTTCCGTTCTTCTTCTCTCTCTTGGCTTGGTTTGGCTTCTTTTTCTTCGCTTCTTTTCGTCTCTTAATTACATCTGCTTTTAACGCGATAACATTAGAACCCCCCTCTCGGAAAAACTTTCCGGCGCCTGGGGTTCTCTGAAGCCTCCGAGAACCGCCCGCCATGGTTGGTTGGCAGGTGGCAAAGTGGAGAGGGCCAAATTCCCCTCTCCAGAAGTAGGGGAGAGGACGGAGAGGGGTAAACGTGGCAGCCACGGGAGGAACCCGGTGGGTGGCTACCGTGGAAGGAGGAGGGTGAGGATTTTTATGTTTTATGGTTTACGGGGATTTTAACGTCCCAAAGCAGTTCAGGCTATGAGGGACGCCGTAGTGAAGGGCTCCGGAAATTTCGACCACCTGGGGTTCTTTAACGTGCACTGACATCGCACAGCACACGGGCCCCTATAATTTCGCCTC
This sequence comes from Amblyomma mixtum, assembly GCF_055824585.1. Classification (NCBI taxonomy): domain Eukaryota; kingdom Metazoa; phylum Arthropoda; class Arachnida; order Ixodida; family Ixodidae; genus Amblyomma; species Amblyomma mixtum. The sequence goes on from NC_143014.1 coordinate 173,239,145, forward strand.
CATCGAAATTCGACCGCCGTGGCCGGGATCGAACCCTCGTCTTTCGGGTCAGCAGCCAAGCACCATAACCACTGAGCCACCGCGGCTGCAGGAGGGTGAGGAGGAAAGTGAGCTGAGAAGAGGAGCGGAGATAGCAGAGTGGCGCGCGCGTGCCGAATGACACTCTTCCATTGGAGGGGTTATGTGCGAGCCACCTTCAGTACCGAGTATCGATGGATACTGGAGATCAGACATGGACTAGGAGCCCAAGTGTTTAGCTTGGTTTATGGGGTTTAACATCTAAAAGCGACTAAGGCTATGAAGGGCGCCGTGGTTTAGTACTTCAGAAATTTCGACCACCTGGGGTTCTTTAGCCTGCACTTACATCGCACAGTACACGGGCCTCTAGCATTTCGCCTCCATCGAAACGCGACCGCGCTGGCCGGTATCGAACTCACGTCCTTCGAGTCAGCAGCCGAGCACCATAACCACTGAGCCACCGCGGCGGCGGAGGCCAGGTGTGCGAGGCAGTGAAGCGTAAAGACGTATCAAGAAAACTAAGTGTGCAATAAAGGCGGATGTAATGAAGTTTTTTTTTATGTGTCGTGTCCTGTTAAGGGAAGCGAAAGTGTAATGCTTCGCATTTCCGTCGAATCGGCCCGCCGGCCACCTGTCATTTTTTTGGTGCGGTGGTTCTGACCCGATGGTTCTGACCCGATCAAAATCGTCTAACGTTTGTCTGTCTGTCCGAGACCAACCTGGATCGCATAAATTCCACTGGTGGCAGCACCTGTCATCTTACGCCGTGTTGTCACTCTGTATACGAATGTTGTGAGCATTCGCTCTCATTTTTTCTTATCCTTTTTTTTTTCTCTCCTTTCTCTTTGATTGGCTTTTGGCTTGCCTTGGCTTGGAGGTTTCTACGACGACTACAACGGGCTTCATTTACATCACCACTCGAGGTGAGGTCCCAGTAACGGCTCTCGCCGTAAAAGAAAAGCCCATATGTGGCCACCATGGAGACATAGAGTTAACCATGTTTTATTTTTATGCAGAGCACTTTAAAATGTAATGATAAAGCCTTTTCCACGGTTGTATAAAGGAAAAATGCTCCTCGGGGAAGAGGCAATGCAAGCACTTCTCTCATTTTTAAGCTTTTGAAAAACAGACGCATTTCATATGAACTGAAACACCGTTCCCAAAAAAAGTGGAATAAACACGAGTATCTAACACCGTGTGTGGCGCATGATGCTCTGAGTTGTCTTTCCCCGTTACTCCAACCCCACTTGAGCGCCAAAGGTGCGCACAGCTTGAGATTTATAATACATTCTAGCACATCTCCAACCAAAAACTTTAATTTGAAAACCAACCTTTCGAAGCCGGCTCGGCTGTCACCTCTCAAGAAGGAACCGAGCCGGCTCCGAAACATTGAGTTTCAAATTAAAGTTTTTGGTTGACGATGTGTTGATATTTATTATACGTCTTAAAACCCAGCCAGACAAGCAAATCTGTCAAAATATTTAGTTTTCGAGCCTGAGATTTGGGGCTGTTGCGTGCGTCCCCGCGATGGTATTTCAGTTGTGCGCAACGAGACTAACAGTTGCGCAAAAGTGGCGAACTCTTCTGCCGCCAGAAAGGGGAGAACGAGATATGCGGTTCTGAAGAAGTGGTCGCGTTCTTGGCAGACACACGCGTTTTTTCCCGTGGGGCGTTTCCGGACAGTGCAGATAAAGCGATAACTTCAAGTCATTGTCAAGCGCTCTAAAGCCCTCCTCGAACGTCTCGCAGTGGTTTTTATAAAATCTGTCATTTTCCAGCGAGCAAAGAAGGAAACGGCCCTCAAATAAGAGCGCAGCGGCAGTGCTTATCAGCCACCGCGTAACCTCGGTCCCGGGTCACGCGCGGAGAGATCGCCACGTTGTTTGCTGCGCCGCCATCCATCGCCTCGGCGACGCGAAACCACGGCGTCGGGAGCATCCGGCAGCGGCAGCACTTTGCGACGAACGCGCCGCTGCCCCCCTCCCCACCGAGGCGTCCCCGGGAGTCTGGACGCTCGCGCCTTTCGCGAAAGACGACACTCCGGCGGCGTAATGTGAACCGAGGCGAGACTCTTGAAGGCATTCAAGAAGAAAATCCATAGCGAGCCAGGCAGCGTGCTTTCACGCTCGACGCGTGGCAGCGGCCGCTGAGACAGGAAACGGAAAGTGAGGGGCTCGGCGAGCTGGCCAAGCGGACAGAAATTGCGCCCGGCCGTGTTTCTTTTCTTCTGCTTCCCTGCGGCTCTTTCTTGCGCTCGCTGGAAACGCTTGATTGCTTCTCTCTCGGCGGCGCGAATCTCGAAGAAAGGAAGGGGATTAAGAGCACGTCCCTGGGAGCCCGCAGGAGCCAACGGCATGGGCCGCGGCGGAAGTTAACGCCGCGGCTCCCGAATGCGTGTAGTACAACTACGCTCCAGCGTTTCCGCTCCGGTTTCTTTGTGTCTGCCGCGCGGGTGGAAAATGAAGGGGTAACCGACGAGGCTGGAATAGTGTTTGTAACACTTGCGCAACGTGGCGCTATAGCGTAATGATGCTGGCAGGACCGACCGCGCAACAATAGCTGCAGCTTCGAAAGCGGTGCGCTGGAGACCATGCCCATTCTATTTCTGGTCGCGTGTCGTGTCCCCTCACCAGACGAGAAGGGGTCAAAGCTGTCGATCGAAATCTCGGGAGCCGGCTCTGTTGCGATCTGTGGCGACCGAGTGCTGGTACAGGGAAACGCGGTAAAGCCTCTTGGCGAATACACCGCGGCAAGCGCCCAAGCTCAAATCAGCCGGCCAGCTACGGCAAATATATATGCTGTGGCAGCAAGACACAGTCAGCAAGGTGAACCTTTTGTGCCCTGAAGCGACCATGCTGAATCAAGCACGCAGAATAGATGCCGGCATGCCTGCTAGACTTCCCAGAAGCACTTAGGCAAAAGTGTCCATGGCGTCTCAATCTAACGTTATTCAATCGACCATCGCGATGCCTATAGCATACCGCGCCTTCTCTGGCACTGCAGGGATGATTCGGAGCTAGGCCTGGCTGCTTACATCACCTTGAAAGCCATCAGGGAACATGATAACTTTGACAAACTGCGTCAAGATCGTAATGAAGGTGCCGTTTATCACCGAAACTGGTATCACGAGGTAGTGTCGCGACACCGGTTGTTTTGCCGGAGCCGTGGGTAGCAAAAGGCCATCAAAAAACATAGGGGAAGTAGCGCAGATTTATGGATCACTCTGGAGGAAGCGATTAAGGGGGGCGGGGGAGAGGGGGGGGGGAGCATTTGAACTATGCATTTTATCAACTTTTTTAGTTGTAAAAAATGGCCCCTTCTAGCTCGGCTACCCCACGTAAACACGCTGGCTTTCAAACCCAGGCGACCGCGCTTTGTAAAGTGTGCGGAAACTGTAAGAATATGATGTTGCAGGCACGTCCGGTCATCCCGGCATTCATCTTGTAGGCATCCTCCTAAGTGCCTTGTCTGCTTATTCCAACCGGCGTGTAACGGTGAACGTACACCCGTGAGAAGCCGGCGAAGTCTTTTTCGCTCCCCCAAGCCGTCGACGCCGCTGCACCTGGAAGATCGCAGAGCTCGCCGACTGACTGAGTGGCTCCACCCAAGCTAGAGCTCGTCGACTGGCACCTCGTAGCCTCTCATAGCGTCCGCGGCATTGCGTCGTGAACTAGCGATCCGTTTACGGCCATGCTAGAGGGCAGCCTTCGTTGGAGCGTGCTTGGTTGCGATATATGCTTATAAAGCTCCCCGAAGGTGCCCTTGCATTGATTAAGACATACCACAGAGTCTTCGCAGTCGTAACAGTGGCTGCTCGCAGCCGGTATACGGATGCATGAAGCGTAAGCGACGTTGCCAATATAATTACCTTGTCTATTCTACAGTTGTCGCTTTTGCTCACCAAATACCTAAAGGTGTATTCAGGAGTTAAGTTCTGACTGACGAATAAATAATGAAAAACTATTTTCAATGCATTTTATTTATTTCAGTTCCATTCTCGCGGAAGTTCTGTTTTGCATAGTTTCTACCATTATTAAGGGACTTTTCATAGCTTGGCTCGGGTTTTCGCCTCTTCGCGTCGTTGAATGGCACGTGCCCTCGCCGTCTGAGCAAACGCACATTGCGCCTTTGAAGTCTTCATCCTCGAAGAAACCTACACCGCCTAGAAACTTTTCCACAAGGGAAAGCAAATAGAAATGACCCATTGCCAGGTATCGGGTGTCCGGAGAATGATCAAATTGTTCCCAGCCAAAAGACCTAACGAAGCATAGAGCTTTTATGGAATTGTGCGGCCGGGTGTGTTCAAGAAACACAAAAAAGCGACTGAGCGAGCCATGTAATTTGATCTGAATCGCTCCAGCACCGTTTCTTTATTGCTGCAGTACACATCAAAGTTGAGTTTTATGATTAAAAATCAACGTGAAATTCCCTTTGTCTGTCGAAAAGTTTATGCACATTGTCTTGCAAAGTAAAGATGCAAAGCACACTTTATTGTTATGCGAGGCTGCGAACGTACCTTTCGCGAACGTCCCTTTCGTCCCCTTCTTCCCTTTGGCCCTGTGCCGTTGCGCTGCTTCACTAGATAGAGGCTGAAGCGTTTGATGATGCGACGGTGCGACGACGTTGGACTTGCACCATCACCAGAAATTCGGTACAGCGCCCAGCCGGTGCCGCTACGCCTAGCAGCCTATCACGTTCTCTTCTGAAACCGTTCGGTCGCTCTCTTTCTTACGTCACGGATGATGTCAACTAGGCATTTTTTTTATTTTTAAAGCCACGCGCCACGTAGTGAAATCTTAGGGAACTAGAAGCGACCGCCTGGTAATGTGACCGCTGCGAAAGTGCGCCAATAACCGCCGAAGCTGTGCAGAAAGGTAGGTTAAAGTATTTGGAACTGTGAAAAAAAAAAAAAAACTGAATGCGATTAAATTATTTTTGTTAGGTACCAATGACATTTCGTAACTTACTAAATGCACCCGGTACAAATTGCAGGCGGCGTAGATGCACAGAACTAAGTGGTGACCTCCCGGAACTGAAACCATATTAACAAAATTTCTCTTAGGTAAGAACGCCACGGCGCATGAATACCGGTAACTCCTGTAACAACGAAGAATTCGCTGGCCAAGCGCGAAATGCGGTTGTCTCACAGGCGGTTTTGTGAAAAGAGCTCATAATCGGCATTTGTACGCTGCCTTTGAAGGTGTCCCTAACGCCTCTCAACGTACCCTCGTCCACATAATTTATCCGTTCACACCTCCTCCCTGCTCCCGGGCCTACCCGCGTACTTTTTATCCCTATATAGACTTCTGGCTCGCGGCTACTAATATACTATTGATTATTGCTCCGCCCGCCGCAGTGGCTCAGGGACTTTGTCCCTCGGCTGATGGTCCCAAGGTTGCGGGTTAGGTCTTGGTCGCGGAGGCCGTATTTTGATGGAGGCGAAATACAAAAAGGCTCCCGTGTGCTGTGCGATGTCAGTGCGCGTTAAAGAAACCCAGGTGGTCGAAATTAATCCGGAGACCTCCACAATGGCGTCCCTCGTCGCGCAAGCGCCGCCTCAGGACGCTTAACCTCACAAATTACAATTTTACACTATTTCTCCGCACACCTGCACATAGCAGTTTTGGTGGTCATGCAGAGTTCGCGTGAGCATGGCCAACCGGCACTGCGCCTCCATAAAAATACAACAGTTGTGTGCAAAGGTTGTGTGTTCAGCACCCGTCTCCGCTGTGTCCCGTCTCCTTCAGCTTCAGCTTACCTTCAGCTAACCTCTATGGAAATAAAGGAATCTTAATTTGCGTCTCACTTTAACAGTTCCTTATTTCCTGTGCTTTCATTCGCGTGAGTAGCGCCTGGCCGTTCGTCGTAATTCGTTCATTTGGGTAAAAGCACCTTGTTTCTGAATTTTTTGCTAGAGCGTGTGGGTGTAGTAATATTTTATGACGAAGGCACAGCCTCTCCTCGCCGTACTGCCGCTACTAAACCACCGGGCGAGCTGCGCAGCGCAGCGTGTGCGAACGCCCTTTAAGTGAGGCGCCTAACTCTGCCGCAATGCATGCAGCATACGTTATGCAGTGCGGCCTCCGTCGAGCAAGGGCTTCGTTGCCGTTTAATTAAATCAGGCGCGTGTTCTGTATTACAGAATTATTTGTTCTGCAGTGAAGTAACCATACAGCTTACTAGTGCAAATAGTGAGAGCGCCAATCAAAAGCAATAAAGAAATATGGTGGTGCTCGCACGGTTCGAACTGAAGGCACTTCACTTACATAGTGCCCTATAAGCAGTTCTCATTGGCCTATTTTAGGCAGCACTGTTGTAGGTTGCCTCGCTGAGAAGAGTAATGAGCATAACTCTCATCTTTCTTTTAAAATTTCCAAATAGCGAATGTTGCTAGAAGCTGGAAAGTATGAATCAGCAAACAACTTTTGCGCGACGAGTACCCATTATTTTCTATTTACCGAGCCTTCTGTCGGCTGTAGCACAGTGTCGCTAGGCGCAAGTCGCAAGCTCGGGAAAGTCGGGACACGTCACTCCATCATGGCTCGCAAGCAGCGCGTACCCCGACAGAGAGGGTTTTTGCTCGACGACGCTCTGAAATTTCGTGGGTTGTTTAAAGGACTAAGCGCCACTGTAGCAGCTGTCCCGTGTTTTGCACAGCAGTATACTGTTGCCTGTGGTCGTTTTTCATTCGTTTGGCAGGTTCAAATGTGACCGTTCCCTTCTGCAACCTGAGCGCGCGCGAGGCCGATCATCGACGGCAGTGGCTGAGGAAAAAGTAGATCCCTTGGGAAGGCGCTAAAGACAGAAGTCTCGCTTAATTGATAGGGATATTTTGGGGGTCCTGAAAGTCTATTCAAATTCTGGTTGCTTTCGCACTTAATTTTGGCTACACCTTTGCTTAGAAAACCGAAAATGAAATCCGTGTCTCGGCGCCCAGGTTTTCGCATGGGCTCAAAAGCAGGCGCAGCTGGAATGGCGTCGAGAAGTTCTTCACAATTTCTAATAAAGCAGTTCTCAACGTGTAACGGTGTCGTTGCTAACGACGAATCCTTGAAAATCCAGAATGACCTGAGAGCAAATCAGCAATCATTCCTTTTAGTCTCCCCTGGGGAGATCCATTGTGTGAACCAGATTAATGGGCTAAAGAGAGAGAACACAAATTCAAGAGAACCGACCAAGAGCAGTGCTGCGGCAAATTTTAACGGACTACCACAGCGCATGCCAGCGGGTGCGGTCGATCATTCGTTACAGCCGCACTTTCTTGTGTCGTGCGATTTAGTTTTCTTTATGGAAAAATAAGAGTTGACACGATAGCGATTTCCAACAGCTGGAAACGCCCTGGCGGCCAACTACCGAGAACAGCTGAATGATGTAAGTGATGGCCGTCGCATTGAAAGATAGAAAGAAGGGAACTCACATCGAAATGTTATAAAGGCTGTAATAAATGTGCATTTAGTCACTGGTAACTACGTTTAAACCTTTCAAATGAGCTTTTTGGGATTTGCAACACCGCTTATTTTTTTTTTTTTTAATGCGAACGCTAAATTTCGCTTTGTTGCGCATGACATTGCTTGCAACCTCAGATGCATGCTTATATTCTGACGTATGTTGTACCACCGAGATAGTGTAAACCCGCTTCTCTAATTTTGCATTCCAACGAGAGCAAGGGCACAAACAAAAAATTTCATGCCACGCACCATATAACTACATAGTTGCGGCAAGATAGTATTTCCCGACCTCCTGTTGCAGTACATAAAACGCCTCTACTAACACCATTCTGGCAATATGGCAATGGCAATACGGGAGGATATATATTGGCATATTCTAATGCGTTCATGCTAACGAGTGATCTGATAATATTTTTATGCGCTGACACGCATTAAGAGAGAATTCTTTTTGGCATGTTGGTTTGTAATTTGGGGACCATCAAGCACAACCAACCACCACAATCGCCTTCACGGTGACTACGCGTAAAAGGCATTTAGTGCTTTGGCAGATTTGCTAACCAAATACATGTGTCTACACATGATTTCCCGAGAACTGCAGCGGGTAGAAAATAGCCACGGTGTACTAGCACGGCGGAACTGTTTTTGTCGTCAGTAGTGCACCGTCTAATATTAATGAACCTTACAGACTCAATCGACCTTGAGTCATGACCGCGTGGGGTGTCCTGTCCGCGAAATGCAAAAGTGCTAAATGCGCCCGTATGCGGCCACAGCAGCCGAGAATCTCGCCCACTAACATCCTCCTCCACAACAGTAGAGCACCGTTGGCGCTGAGCCAGCTTTGGGTTTTAGTACATTCTATATTGAAATAACAAAAAAATGGCGTGGAGATCGTTGCACGGTTACAGGCCGATATGATCTCAATGAAACGAAGAGAGTAAGGAATTCATCGTGCGTCAATTAGGTGACAACGCAGAAGGCGCTTTACAACATGCGAACGAGCAGCTGTTCATGTTTTACAGGACTACCAACTGATATACGATTCGATAATATTTTCTCAAGCAGCCAGGTATCCGACCTGTGCACGCGATCGACAGCGCGCCCAGCATAGCTGCTGAGTCTTGCCTAATCCCGTGCATACAGCTGCTGTAAGCTGTTTTTTATAAACGAAAATCCAGCTTAAATCAGATACAAAAGGTGCCGTCTTTAATTTACGGATCGTACCATTTTCCTCGCGGCCTATCAACATCGCCGTCCTTCAGACAATCTGCTTTTCTGATTTGGCTTAATTCTCTTCTCGTTGGATCATGGCAGCGCAAACTGAAACTTCGCTAATCCCCGCATATACCGATGGCCTGTTGAGAGCACTAGTATGCCGTGCTTGAGATAAGAAGCTTTCCCCGCTTTCAATCCATGCTTTATATGAGAATAATGAAGTTGCTTTGTAGCGCAAATTTCCGTTCACCTCAAGCGTTTCGCAAGAATAGCATGAACGAGAAACAAATCAGTGCCTGAACGCCGCATTACAAAATTGCCCCACATTTTCGGCAGCGACACTTCAAGACGCCGCGGTAGGTGAACGCACCCAGAAGCTTTTCCAATAAAGCGTTAATGACGACTAAAGTTGGGAAGGTTATTTTTATAGTGAGTATATCAACCATGTATTCACGACCGTCTCGAACAAGAGTGAAAATATCTGGCTTGCAGGTCACTTGGAATCGTCGTCGTGAAGACCAACAGTATTCGATAGCATTACGTTTCGTCAGTTGGGGCACGTCTCTTCTATAGCCGACTTCAAGCAGTTTCAATGAACGAAGATTATTAAACCTTAAAGGAAGAGACCCGATTCTGCATTATACGCATGACGTAACGCTCGCTCGCTCATGGCGCGCTTATTGAGGCAAAAATGCGGTGGCATCTGCAGAACATTTCAAACTCCAGTGTGCCGCATATTATTTTGGCCGCGTGACGAAAAAAAAAAAGAAGAAAAAAGAGCGAGGGAGAAATGAACGCGACAGCGCTCGTTCTGCGTTCAGCTCTCATCTTGAGAGGGCAATATCTGCACTGTCGTTCAGAGCGCAAAATGCGGATCTCGGCATGCCGAAGTTGCTCGGAAACGAGATAAAAAAAAAATGATAATAATAGAGATTGGCGCGGCGGCAAATAGACGACGGCGGTGATAGGGGCGAAGAAGGGGGCGAGCATATAACGGCGCACCTTCATCGCCGATTCTCCCATGGCCACCGCGCCGACAAAAGGATGGGTTCGATAGAGGCCGCGCGGAGGGCGCTGCGGCCGGGCACGGGGCCCACCTCTCCGAGTCCTCATTAGCATGGCAAAAACATTTCTTTGTCGTGGCGGCAGATAACAGCTGCTGTCCTGGCCATTGTCGAAGGAGGCGCCTCGCCCCCCCCCCCCCCCCCCCCCCCCCCCGCGCTCCTCCGCCTGCCCATGGCTGCTGCCTGGGACGCCACCCGCCGAAAGAGAACGACCCATCTCGACTCCTTTGGGCTCCGAAGGCTCACGCCACGGCGGCATTGGCCCGGCCGAATCAATTGCTGCGCTATTCTCAGGCGAGAAGGCTGTGGCGGAAACTTTCTTTGGCTGTTGTGGCCACCTTGCCAGGCCATGCGCTCGCAGTTCGCCGAGACAGACGGACAGATCGCCTCTCTGTGTTCGCCCTGTTCTGTATTAGCTTCGAGAAAGCAGATAAATTCAGCCAGGCAAAGATCTGTTCATGTTTTTGCGCCTATCTGTTGCTAAGTTGCTTGACTCAGCTCTTTCGTTTCTTTCACCACGCGCTTGATGTAATGAAATCCTAATCACCAAAGAGTTTGTCTCGTGGATTGGACCCCGTTTCGCTTACTCTGATGGTCTTTGAAATAGGTTTGCGGTCCTGACTCTCCCATTGTCTTGCTAGACACCGTCGTATATAGATGGCGGCTGAACAAGTGCAAGGTGCCTTTGCTGACTAAAGAAAACGGGTTTGATTGAGTCGCGTTGACACTGTTTAAAGATCGCAAAATTGGTATTTTCCTGTGGTCAACGTTTCTTCTGGTCAAAAGCCGAATAACCTTATACGCATAAATTTCTGTAGAAAGGCAACCGCAGCAGTTTTCACCGCTAATGGTGATTATTTTGATAGCTGTGGACCGGTTTACTGTGTCAGTGAGAGCCTAATCAACTGCAACAACAAGCTCGAAAAAAACAGGAAGCAGAAATACAAGCAAACAAGGACGCTGTTCATCATCTCAAGGGTTTGTTACTGTTAGAAGCGGAAAATACTTGCAAATTAAAGGCCGCAAAAGGAGCTACACTACGACGAGAAAGGAGACGGGAATAAAAAAAAGGACGTGATAAGGTTTCTGTGTATAACTTTAAAGATAGGATTCCCCTCCCTCTGCAATGTAATAGACGATATTCTCACACAAGATTCGCTGTTTTGGTGAAAGGTGAAGCCCTCTGCTGTTCGGGCGTGCGCGCATTACTGGGCCGTTTTAACACGTTAGCGCTGCTAAAGATGTGAAAGTAGCCGCGATATCTGTAATGAGCGGAGTCGCTGCTGGCCGTTCCTGATTCCAGTGCGCTGGCGTGCTCCATACGACGGTTGTTAATGCGGCACCCCGTCGCGTGTTTATGACCGAACCCACAAGACTCAGACGCTTGGCTCGAAAAACTACTGCGCATGCTTCTCGCCTACAATCATGACTGGTTCAACAACGCTACTTTCTTGCGGAGTTATTCTGTTTTAGTTCGGTCGGCGCGGTGAGCACCACCCGAATACCCACCTGTCCAGCAACGTTTTTCAATCTGTGCGGTTCACCAAGCGCTGATGCAATCACGGCCACACTGTAAATTTTTTACTCTACCCTCCTCATCCAAACCAGACAAGGCAGTAATTAATCACCATCATCAGGCTGTCTACGACCACTGCAGGACATTGGCCTGCAGTGGGGTTTGTGATGTAATGAATTATTTTTCTGGTCGAGTAATTTAGTAACACAATTAATTACTTTTGCTCAGTAATTTCGTCGCACAAGTAACTCATTACTTTCTGAACTGCTTTTTGTTGCAAAACACGTCCCCACTCTTTGTCTCCGCAAAGCTTTCATCTTTTGCGAAAGCAGGATCGACACGCGGAAACCCTGGGCCAGCAAGCCAGCGAAACTGGGCACGCACTGACGAGGGGCGATGGGAATACACGACATGCAGAACAGCCGCCACATTGGCGCCGAGTAGAACGAAAGGAAAGCTACGTAGCTTCTGGCGCTGCATACTACCCTTCTACCGCCATTCACGGGGAAGAACGCTGCTTGCCCCATTTTAACCTGAACGGCAGCGAACGTTGTAACGGTGCCCTTCCGGGCGCACTACACGCCGAAAGTCCCAGTGTCGTCATAAATTAGCGGTAGACGCGGCCTCGCTGAAGCCACCTGTTTTATTTATTTATTTATTTATTTATTTATTTATTTATTTATTTATTTATTTATTTATTTATTTATAAAAGGACCCGATGTAGAACTTTCCATGAGGTGTGGGCGGGTGTACGGCGATAAATTGTGACAGGCTTGTGGTATACATGGTGATAATGAGACAGCTTCTTCGACGACAATCCCCGTGGCCCGTTTTAGGAGACGTCTCCCCACGGGGACTGCGGTTTCGGGAGAAAAGGTTTCCACGGCGAGCGGGAGAGAAGAAGCGTGCGTGTTGCTCTGCTACCGGTACTCGTTGTGTTGCGCGCGTGGCCGGAGGACGCCGCTTCAAGAGTCGGCTGCCTTGAGGACCTGCAGGCCGGTGCTGACTCCTGAGTGACTGAGAGGGAGAGCGCCTGGCTGCGAGGAGGACAACGCCAGACAAGAGTGCCGTGCTCGCAGAGTCTGAACTAGAATCTCAAGAAGGTAGGCTGATCCTCTTGTCAGTCTCTGACCCCTTTTGTTTCTATGTTACAACTATATAAATGCAGAGTATAGTCGTAATGTATTTTCTGTTTTCATCTCTGTCACCCCTACTCCGGCCTCCTCTTTCCTGCTCCGACGCCAAGCACGCTATCTTGGTCCGAACAATATGCAACAGTGCACACTCGGATACTGGGCCAGTGCAACTGGGTTCAATCACAGTCGCGACGGCCGTGTTTCAGTGGAGGAGAAACTCAAAAGGCGCACGTGTGCTGTGCGATGCCATTGAACGCCCTGCTGGTCGCAATTATTCTGGAGCCCTCCACTATGGAACCTCTTTCTTTCACCTTTCCCTCTCTCTTTTATTCCATTTCCTTGCGACGTGGTTGAAGTGTCCATCGAGATGTGAGACAGTTACATTCTTTCCTCAAAACTTCCTTTGTCTTCTTGTTTCTCTTTTTATTCTTCACTCACTTGGCTTGGCTCATGGGTTGGCTTCCTTGCGTAGCATATTTCTACTACAGTGGGATTCAGTAACATGACCCCTCGGGGTGTGCTCCAGTAACGGCTGTCGCCATGAAAGTGTATACTGGAGACATTTTACAGAAAATGAAAAAATATGCGTTCGTTAAGAGGGTTTTTAGTGCTGCAGTCATGACAAAAAAAAAAAAAAATGTCGCAGCAACTACTACGCTGGTTGTCTATGAAGTACGAGAGCATTCCGCATGATACTCACGACGCCTGTCAGTTTGAACACAAAAATGCTGTTCCTTGCTCTTTGTTTTCTTTATTCATCCATACTCTCGATGTTGTTGTTGTCATGTTCAGTTTCTTGAATTGAGACCAACTGTCTGTGCACGCTGAAACAGGAGACGTATTTGGTAGTCCTTAAAGGCCCCCTGCCCACCCGCGGCCAGCAGACACTCTCTACCTCACTTTGAGCGAGCCTCCTCTCCTTCCATTCCCTCCTCGAAATTTTTCTCTCCCGCTCCTCGTCGAGTAGGCTCGGCAAGGCAAAATCACCCCTTCGTTCTCCGGTGTAAGCCGGAGGCGTGGTGTCTGTGGAGTGCGTCACAGGGCGACGTCATGGCCCCGCCTTCAATAGAATTCTTTTCTTGGTTTTTGCATTTTCTCCGCACACTGAACGATCGAGAGGCGCGATCGGCTCGACCATCTAGACTTGTTAGCGAGCGCATCCTTTCATACATCTGTTTGTCATTCCCAGTTAACGAGCCACCTTTTCATTTTCTTTTAGGCCTCCCCACCGTTTCACGAGCGGAGGGGCGGAAGTCGGTTGTGTTCGAAACACACGGCGAAGCGCGGACCCGGCAACCGCCCGTTTGCTTTTCTCCATGCGTGTTTGTGTTCTGTGTGTTTGTGTCTTTTTGTGTCTTTGGGGGGAGGGGGGGGGGGGCGAGCCAACTCCCTCAGTTTTACTGTTTTTTTTACTTTTTATGGCTAGGGTTCAAGGCTGTCGCCGCACGCTCCCTCCGCAGTTTTTTTTTTTTTGTTCCTTCATGCGGGTTTGTAGGCATGAGCCAGAACAGAAGGCGCTGCGGAAAGCGTTGTGCAGACGACGCGACGCCAAGGCTACGCCCAACCTTCTCCCGTCAGTCAGAACGATGCACCAATGGAGTGCCTTTAGCGAAAGTAGCCCCCCTTGACGTCAGCGGGGTGCAGAGTAGTGGGCCGGGCCCGTTTTTGAAGGAAGGAAAGAACGAACGGGCTTTGATTTGAATTTTCGCAGCTTTTCGGGGCGCGCATGGCTCTAGTATTTTGCAGAGGTTATCTTCGATGCCTCATCTATGCAGTGGGCTTGTTTTTCAAAAATGTCCGGACCCTGGTCAATGGCCCTTTAAGTCGATTCCCCTAGTGAGGACGTCGTCAATGACACTGCCACATCTTGTGGGTGGCACTAACTCTGATGTGTTTATTGTCACAGTATAGGCCTTCTTCATTAAGTCGATGAACCACTGTTTTTTGTGCTTTGGAAATGTCCACGTTGAAATCCCCAGTTATGATCATTGGTTCCTCTCTGCTCTTTCAGTTGTTGCTGAAGGGTATTTCAGCAGCAACGCTGCACGTCACGAGGTTGATAAAGAGGAATTCTTTTATCGGCTTCTTTGTTGCACCCCGGACTATGTGCACTGCAAATAGAACCACATCGATGCCATCGCACTTGATCTCCGCGAAACACACGTCACCTACTTCCTTTATTGATGTTATTCTTTCCTTTTCGATATCACTAGGAATTCCACGGCCTTCCGAATTACGCAACTCTTTAAAGGAGTTGTCCACGCCCCCCACCCCCCGGAAACGTTGCGCTGTAACGACGATACAGCGAGCTTTTATAAAGCAATTCCAACGACACGTTTACGTCGCGCTTCTTAGCGATTCCACGAGCCCACGGCGACTTCGTTCCCTTCATCTTCTTCAGGTTCACGTATATACTTATGTCTTCGGTTTCATGACGCGGTAACGACTTCGCCATGTCCTCGACTTCCCGTTTACGATTTGGCCACCTATGCCGAATCGCCCACCTTGCATGAGGCGTCTGATGCGCATGAAGGGGACACGCGGCGAGACTTGGACACTCGGTGATGTCGCTGAGCTAAGGCAAATGAAATAACGAAGCCGTTATTTCGGGACAGTCTTGAAATCTTCTCTTTCCCTAAACTTCCCTTGCATGTTGAACAATGTACGAAGGTACTCACATCTTCTGTTGGGAACGTACTTGATAGTGTCTCGTGGCGTCGATCTTGTACGCGCGTGACGTGCGACGTGAACCACAGTCTACCGCACACGTTGCACGACACCCCGAATCCATGTTGCATGAAGTGCTTCGCAGAGTAGGCATCGGTCCCGGTAATAGACGGCTGTTCTTGTACACGACGCCGTCTACCTACACGCAATATTTTCGATCCTCGCTTCGTGCTTCGGGGACGTTTGGCGGGTGTGCCATTTTCGGGTGGCCTCACGCATCTGGTGAAGGCGCATCGTCTGGTTCGCTTCGTATCGGCGGCGGTCGGCGGCTGCATGCAGATGTTTTCGTTCGTGGAGCTCCTCTTCTGTGGGTGGTTGTTGTTGCTGTTGGCCTTACAAAATATAACACTTGCCTGCACTAGAGTATCGACCAAGAATCGAGAGGCGTAAACTGCTATTCACCTGTGCATATGGATGGTCTAAAAATAATAACAATAAACAAATAAATTAATAAAAACAGATGAAGCGGACGCGCGAGTGCAACTCCGGCGGGTCCTAAATCATGGAAGGCATGGACTTAAAACGAAAGATATTTAAAATTAATTAATAAACAATGAGGAGTTAAATAATTCAAAATGAAATATTGTAAACAGACAAGGATATATTACAAGATTTAGCAAAGCAGTCGGTGACATTCCAGCAAGTAATTTCGAAAGGCGAAACAAACACATCTGTAGCTCAATCCAAGTGTGGTGGCGCCAAATGATAGCAAGAGAGGACTGCCCACCAGCAACCTTCTTATAAAAAAATTTGCTGGGGCTTACCTTTGGTTAAGCCTAGGTAATTGAGAAAGCAAGTGGTGTAACTTGTAGCATCATCGATATCCATAGACTCCACCAGGTTAAACGGTAACACAACACAAGAATCTTGACTCGCGTCCGAAGCCTTCCATAGCTATACCGAAGAACCGGAGAGCAGGCGCTACTATTCTCTACACCCGATAGCGCCTGGATGTCTGTGGATGACGTCATACCACACGCTGCAACACACATCCATCACCGCAGCAAGGCCTGCAAGCTCTTGGAACTTGTATGACGTCAATCGCTTGTCGCCGTTCGCAGGTGGTCGACGGGCCGCGAAGTTCTAGCTGCGGCGCGCTGAAGAGCCGACTTGGTGCCCCATCTCTCGCTCTGGTATGACGTCAGTAGTCACATGACCGACCACCGACCGTGAAGTGTAGGCTGCGGTACCGCGAAGAGGCGACACCTGGCGTAGTATTGCTTTCGCAATACAAGGTGGAGCCGCGGCAGTCGAACCAAAAATGATCTATAGATTCGGGTTCACGGCAAACTGCGCAGAGGGGAGAAAGCGCCGAATCAGACCTGTGCAGATGGACATTTGGAGGAGGGATACGGCAGCGCATCCTCGTCGGTGTGATTTTTTGGCTCGATACCTCTTCTTTGGCGGGCGCGCGCCGGAACTCCCACTGGGCCCCAGCTTGGCGTGCACGCGCTTTGGAGACGGATACATCGCGAAATCCGGTTGGGGTGGGTAAATAATGCTTCACATTAAAACACCTACTCTTTCCCATTTTTCTCTGCTGCGAACTCTTCTGCGAGAGTAGTACTAAAGTCTTCCATAGCTGTATCACGAGAAACATTGATTCGTTATAATAAACGTAATTAGCCAATACTAGGCCCTCGGCACTGCATCGCTTAATGCGCTTAATGTGGGCACATGAGCTTCAGAGGGTTCTCTTACGGATATTAGACCTCGTAACTGAACGGTTCGTCCCTAATAATGTTGATAACGGCCTTCAAAGACAGGGCGCACTGAAATATTCTTGAATTTTTTAAATATTCTTGAAGCAACCTTTGTTCATATTGCATCCTGCGCTCGATGTTTCCCTCTTTTTTTTTCATAAAAGAGGAATAACGTTTTGGGACCGACATCTACGTGAGACCAGCGCCGCCATGATATATAAGAAAAATGAGGGAACTCAGGAGTTTTCTTTACCTTTTAGCAGCCATTACATAGCACGCTGACGTCTTTGACGCCTGACCATTCCCCGCTTCACTGCAGTTGCTGCAAAAATCACCGGCCAAATAAGTAGGCTGCACTCAGCTGACGTTTCTGTTCGGTATACTGCAACTTCCTGCATGCGCTGCTATGCTCAGTCATTTCTAGGTATGCATGCGACCTGGCTCGTATCCAACGAATTGTTCGGCGGCCTGTGTTGCGATTCTCAAGCTTGGCAGCCGGAGTTAGCCGTTGCTGCGCAGGTTTCTCTAAACTTTCGCAGCTGTGCTGAGAGACGTGTAAATGTGCTGATTCTTGCGCTAAAACATGAAGACGTGCACATATTAAGTGCGCCCACGTGCCTTGCCAGAGGTAGTTACTGAGAGTGTGCGTATGAACCGCATGGATATACTGATCGTAGGCGTTTCATTCACGGGCAGTGTACAACACCGGCGTCACATGCGTTCTTTCTGTGAAGCTTATCGAACTCAACCATGGTACAGCTTAGTAGGAGTTTGATAGCTCTGCGGCTGTCTTTAAAGTACGCAGCTTGCTGACACAAGACAAGCCCGAACATTGCCGGCAATGCGCCGGCAATGAGCAGACGGGCTTTGTATTGCAGAATGGTGATGTTTGTGTCACAGTTTGTTCGGTTAAGTAAGTGTAGAAATTCCCTAATAACGAGCCTGTGTGTCGAAATGTTTCTCTCAGCTTACTTGGCGCAAGTCGTTTTTTTTATGAGACGAAGCTATACAGATACTCAGCTACTCCGGCAAGGATTGCTTCATCTCGATTGTAAATACCACCTAAGCATAGTCAAAAACGGGAGACTCAGGCCACCAGTAACGAAGGGAAACCATAACACGCAAAAAAAAATGCATTTGTTTCCGTCAAAACGCGGTGCCTTCTCAGAATACGGCAGTGTGCACTCAACAATTGTTCATCACTAAACTTCGCTAGGCAGCAGTTTCCCTTTTTCGTTCCGTGAGTGCTAGCAAAATACGTCGTGTCTAATTTTTACTTTCCACAGTCCATTTTCTTTTTCTCTCAACAGCGGACAATCTTCCCCCTGCCTCGATTTTGTGTATGTGTACCTGTGTTCCGCGAGCTCCATCCTTTGTCGTTTAAAGGCCAACCCCGGTGATAGCAATAAAGAGGGAACGCTATTTACAGACTCGGTCGTGAAGTGTTCATCTCGCAGCTCCGCAACCGGCCACCCAGGGGGCTCCGAAAAAGACGGCGCCTCCATCCGCTTCCTCACTTTGCGCCCCTTGAGAATGGAAGCCGAAAAAATTGGGGGCTCCCGAACGAGCGCGACCCGCGCTCGTACGGAGTTCGCGGCGACGTTTTCATGCCGCAGCGGCTCCAATACGCACGGCCTGCTGGCGTTAATTGGCGTGCAGGAACCGCAGCGCAAAGTTGTTTCTGCAATGGGGCGCTGCTCCGCGTACGGATGCCGGGACAAGAAGGCCAAGGAGGCCGGCGGACAACTGCCGCGTCGTCGTCGTCCCTGTCGCCACGCCGGAGATAGCAGCGTGGGCAGCTGCATTTCTAAAAAGAGGAACGGAAACGCGTTCAAGAATAGCAGAGGTCGGCCAGTCCGAAGGAGCAAAGGCTAGCGGCTCACCGCAGCAGCGCCGCAGATCCATTGTCCTCTTCTGGAAAGCGGACGCGAGCGCATTCTTCGTTCTTGGTCTCGTGTGCACTGAATGGCCGGACGTATAGAATGACTCACGAGCGATGCGGACGATCATGTGCAACGCACGGGCCGCGCTCGCGCTGAATGTCAGTCGCCGTTGGCCTGAACAGCGCGCCCCCTAGCTGCAAAACGCTGAGCGAAATAAATCCGAAGAGGAACTATACTTAAGCTTGAGCAGCGTAGCGGCGCCTTTGGTTATGAAGATGACAGAGAAGTAAACCCGAAGAAATTCCATTCAATTGTTGCGCCTTTCGTTGGCCCGTTGCACAAAGGAAATCAATTAGCATAAGTCGCACTCTCCAGAAGAGCTTAGGCGACGCACTTCTGATTGCTTCCGCTTGCACTGAGGATTACGATAAGGCGGAACACTTTGCGGATTTTCCCCGCCAATGCTCTCTTACCATTTTTTTTTTTTTGCATTTTATTATTGCCTTGCACCTAGGGTAGAAGTGAACGCTAGGACATTAAAACAGTCGTTCTATGGTCGTCGGGACAAGGGTAGCAATCGGGTAGGGGGTGCTTCTCTGATATGCGGTCGACTGACCATATGACCAGTAGAGTTCCTTGACAAAGGGTAGCTGTTTGGGTGAGTTGGTATACCACAAAGAAAAATGTAGTGCTCGAAACAGGACAAAACGAAGAGGACACCACATTCACTAACAAGTGTTTTCCTCTTCGTTTTGCCCTCTGTTTCGAGCATTGCATTTTTCGTCAGAGTTCCTTGTCTACCTTACTCAAGGTCACAAGGTCCGGACACATCTTAGCCCCCCCTCCCCCCCTTTTCGATCCTTCCACTAAGAAATAAACCTTCCTTCACTTCGCTAGTACTGTAATAAAGCCGAATAAAACAGAGTGTATATATATAAAAACGACAGTTGCCTGCCCGAATATGGATCTAGTAGAGTTGAACGTCCATTTCTCTTTGTTGACTGAAACGGCTTGCACGTTCCTTAAGAAGGCCGGTGTTCAGAAAAAACACTGCCTCTTGTGAAGCACTCATTGCACGTGTCTGTTAAGAAGACCTTTATTCGGATTCCTGACTGCGAACATCATAAATTATAGGTGCTGCAAATGACTCGGATTAAATTTTCTTGACGTTGACTGAAGTGAAGGATAGCACAATCATGTAAGCCTTTTTTTGCGAGAGTTAGATAGCGGACCTGCTTTCATTAAGTACGGCCTTGGTAGAGGCTAGCTAGCCGGTTTGACATCTCTCATTAGGCTCTTGCGCTCGTACGAATTTACTCAGGACAGAGTGACACAGATGAACATGCATGCGCATGCATAATGAGACGCGTTTACATGTCGCAAGTCAGAAAAATTTGCGTCCACATTGACAAACGAACTCGCAACCTGTCACCCTTTAATGAAGCGAGGGGAAAAAGAAAATCACTTTTAGACACACAAAAAATACGGAAGAAGTATCGGGTGATCCATCGCGAACTTAGTTCAAGAACATTTCATTAACCCTGAACCGCATGGCTTTCTGTCTAGCGGAGGCGTCTCGCTTCATCAAGGAAGCAGGGGCTGGCAGCAGCAGTTACGCACATACGCGGCATGGCTTAAAAAGGTTCTCGCGTTCCAGGAAGCTATCTCAAGCCTAGCAGACACCGGAAACGTCGGCACCCCATTAAAAAGGCACCCGAACCGCGTTTTAACGAAGCTGCAAAATGCCTTGGGGTGGGGGGGGGGGGGGGGGGGGCATAACTGCACGAATTTCTTGCAGCAAGAAGTTTTCCATAATGTCTCGTATCAGCTTCGTTACGAAGAGCCCAAAGTTACCCTTTACCGCCTTCTAAACATCCTCTCTCTCCTCTCGCAATTTCTTGCATGCTGCGACTTTTCACAGGCATGGAGGGTGCTGCGGGCAGTGACACATCATCATGCTGCATCCCCGCTTTCCTCCCTATTTTATTCATTTATTTAGCACTCGGCATTCCCGCGGATCGCTTTATTTTCCGCAGTGCTGGCTGTGATTACTGTTTTCTTTAATCCTGTGTCTCGAAGTTTTCTAGAACTGAATTGGAAGTTATCAGGGAGGGAGTGATCAAGGCATCTCGCGCGTAATGACGGTTTGTGACTGCGGGGCTCATGACCTGTGACCCGTGATTTCACAATGGTGGTAGCCCGTGGTGTACGACAGCCGAGCCACTCGCCAGTCGAGGCTGTCCTAACGCGCAGAAAGCATTGAAAGTTCAGCTTCTAAGCTGCTGACGTGAGCTGTATAGGTTCCACTTCAGTGCCAGTAAGTATTGAGAAAGTGTTTCTGTTTGCCCTCTGGGCACGCTTTGGCTACTGTCGCTGGCAAATTCGTTCATACAGCAGTAAGGAAACTGCCCAATAACCTGTCCTTGGGACATTCCTTTCTCGGACCAAAAGTAAGAGTAAAGTTGTGAATGTAAATCTAACCATACTTGTCACGTCTGGACATTTATGTGAATGCGAAAAAAAAATTGCAGCTGAAGGTGGAAACGTTCGTCGCTATTATTTTTCCCGGGCCCGTATGCACCACAGGCATCTAGTCCTTCAGAAACTCACAAATGCTTCTTGCGTATTATCATAATACATTACCGGTAGAATATAGCGGATGTTTCTGCGAAGCCTCTCGATAATATTTAAAAACAGGCTTTTTGGTGTAAAGGGCGGGGTCTTCGGCACAGTATAGTGTAAGTGGTAGCGGATGTGAGAAACCAGGTCACACGGGCCAACTAGTCAGCTGGTTAACTAAAGTCTAATTGTTAACTTTTTACTAGAGTAGTCAAGCGCTTTGTACCTAGGCGATGTTAATAGCCATTCAATTTTTATAGATTTTCAAAAATGTGGATCTCCCTGACTCAGGCGTGCGAGGAATTCTGGCTCGGAACAGAAACCAGCTTCCGAAGAGTACCCTCAGTACCCGTGTACTGTGCGAGTTTAGTTGACGGTAAAGAACCACAGGACGTTGAAATTATCTGGAGCCTTCCACTACGGCGTCCATCATAGCTCGAGTTCCTTTGGGGCGTTAAACCCCATAAACCATAAACAAAACCATTGAGGTAATAGAAAAACTGATTGAAAAGCATCCAACTATTTCAACACATTTAATCCGTTGTCGCCTAGACGGTTCGGTTTTCGCCTTGGATATTCTACCTACTCGACTTTAAAAGCAGTTTGATAAATTCAAGACAGAAGTTGAAGAAGGAAAGCTGGTTGGATCCGTTACATTGACTTCATCAAAGCAATGTATGCCATCAATCATGAGTTTCTTTTCAACAAACTCTCTTCATATGGCATACAGGTGCCGCTATAGAATTAATTCGTAGTTATTTATTCAATCTAGAGCAAGTAGTCACCATATCACCATTTCAGTTGAATTCGAAGATCGTCAATATAGGTGTTCCTCAAGGCGTTCAAGGCTGCATTCTTGGGCCCCTTCGTTTTCAGTTTTTATTAATGATTCATCATCATGTCTTTCATCGTTATCACGGTGTCTTTTTTAAGCAGATTTGAAGACTGTCTTCAGCTCTCATGAAGGAATCAATGTATTAACCGGTACATTCAATCATGACTTACATAACTTAAATGCATGGTGCCAAAAGACAGACTAGTAACCATTTCAGGAGTAAGTACATGACTTTTAGCTCGCGAAATAAGAATCGCGATAACATAACTTCAGTTTTCATCCACTCTCATGTTATGCGCCCTTGTTATCATTGTAAATTTCACGGTGCAGAGCTTGATACATTTTTGAAGTTGACTGCTCATATTAAACAAATTAAACAAAAGACTATATATACGGCATACAGATTTTCTTGAAAACACGTAACTGCTTTACCACACGAACGTTAGTCACGCTTTCTTGTGCTTTCATCCATAGTCAGTTCTATTACTGCATTAGCTCTTCCATTAACTCTTCTCGTACACATCCAAAATCAAGCTGTGCTATTCATTTTAATGAAATTCTTGCTCTTCCGATTATTCTGCTAATGAAATTTAACTTGGAAATTGTTGTTTTTCAGTTAACCTCTAATACTAATCTGCTTTATATTAGGAAAACGAGCCTCAGCAATCCTAACAACACGTGTCTTTCACTACACAACTTTCTCCTGCTAAAACTACGCTTTAGCTATGGTAAACGGACGGTTGGGTTCTCTGCAGTTAACCATTGGAATAGCCTTACCCTTAGTGTTGAATGTGCATAGTCTATTTCACCATTCAAACGATCGCTACGTTTTTTATTTTGCAATTAATTTTACTCATTGATCGCTTTCTTTTCGCTGACATGCAGAATTATGTATGAACTTTCTTTCGCCGCGGTTGTTATTGTTTTTTCCTGAATGTTTTCATTCCCCATGCTTTGATATATAGTAATTGTTATTGAGGTTTCTGTATTAATGTTCTTTCTCTGTTATGTGATGTTTGTTTTTTGCACTTAATTTTTAGTAAGAAGTTACACAACAGTGTCTCACTGTGGGACCTCTTTCTGTATTACGTACCCCGAAGCCTTCTATCTTTGAATTATAATAAACTTGAGCGTGTTATTCAAGATTAGAGAAAATACTCGTGAGCAACGTGCTCTGAGTTTGGTGAAAGTCGTGCGAGTAATTTATCCAGGCGCGGACAGGCAATTGCGTAAAAAGGCCCCAGCGGAACAAATAATCATTGCCGTTATCGGTGTCTTATTTCAGGAGGACACAGGGGCGCAATAAAACACACGGACAGAGAAGTAGACAGGGACGAACCAACACGCCCAAATACAAATACTTCTGTCTTATTTAAGATACTCACGTTTCGAATGAAGTGTACTGTGAGCTTTTAATGAACATGTTTTCAACGCTCTATTACATAAGCTGAACTGTTTACTCGATTTTGTAACAACATCGCTTTGTTCGCCCTTGCGTATCTTTGAACTGCAGCTGGCTGCATGGTGTTTCATAATAAGGACTGCAATTCGTGCCGCACCCAATTTCCGGGGCATGTTTTTCACAACTTCAATTAATTGACTCGTACCTTTCGCTTTTTTTCCTTCGACGCGTCTCTCGTTTAGCTGCATATATGTTATTGTGTGGTGCGCAATCTGCAGGCTCACGACAGTTCAAATGCTTCAAATCCGTGCCTCTCAAGGGTCACGCCATGTGGTGTTCACCAAACGTCTTCCTCATTAGAGCGAAGGGGACGCTGCCGGGAACACCGCAATACTGAGCCTATAACTACAAGCATTTTTATCTTTCAATAGAAGCTTTCGAAGCTCCGCGTTAGGATTTCTCAGGAAGAAGGTTATTATTCGACAGAAACCGGTTTTGTAACACGCTCTAGGAAAAGTTGGAGCCCGGATGGTACTGACAAAACATCGAAAGTGGAATCAAACGTTTATTGAGCGATTTACCCTACGTAAAAAAATGCTATTCGAGTGATTTCAAAGCAGCCTTATAATGCCCACACATCTCCATTGTTCGTCCAACTCAAAATTGTGAAATTACATAAGCTGTATGAGTTTAATATACTTTCAAAACTTAAATATGAAATACATAAGGACACACACACTTTAACAAGACTGGCAGACTTGCAAAGCAACACTTCTTTACGCTCAGTGAGGCACACGGAACTTTGGCATGTCCCAAGATCTCGCACAAACTATGGATTTCAGATTGTTCAGTCTAGCGTTCCACAGGTTTTAAATAAATACCACCTCACAATAGAGGAATTGCGTGCACTTTCTAAAAATGACTTATATGCGCTTTTTCTATGATGCATGTCAACATTTCGTTCTCTTATTTTAGTTTTGTTACATAATACGGTAGTTTGCATGTATATATATATTGTTTACAAACTTATATTGCAGTTGCGATATTTTTTGTGGAAATTGCGCTGCTTACCTCTGCCAAAGTGTCCACTGCCGGTTATTGGGAAGTGGGGCTAGTCAAGCTACTTGTATCTTTTTCCCACCTTCCAACCGCATCTCATGTACAAATTGCTTTATTCTCGGTGGTAAATAAATCGACTTCAATATTCTGACGTTTTTTTTTTTTGGTCGCATGGATTTCAAATAGCTTTAAAAGGAAGCCGCTCGAGCAAATACAGTTAATCAGCAATTTTACTGGAAAGACACGCATGGATGGTCACATTTTTGTCGCACTAGCCAGAAATAGTGCAACCCACCAAAAAGGTCTATTTCGCCAAAATGGGGGTCATAAAGAGCAGACTGGCGTGCTTATGCTGAGAAACTAACCATGGTTACTGATGATACAGCCACGCATTTAGTTAGCGCATGTAGTTCGCTAGTTAGTTTTTCATGACTACAAAAATCCACACAGAATGTTTACTACATTCGAATCAGTGCGAAACACGGATTTGTGCTACGTAGAAGACTACAACGAGCGGCAAGTGCCGCGAGACGGAGCAGATCGGAGTTGATGAAGACGAAACTCTGAAATGCACAGCGCGAGAGTGTGATGCAGTTTAACACACGAGGCGTGTTCGGCTGCGGCGATAGAAGACGTCGGAAACAGCGCATCGGCCGTTGGCCGAGGTCTTTCCACTTCTGGATCTGACATGGACGACTACAGGATTGTGCTGCCTCGTCTCCCAGCCGGTAACGTTTTCTTCAACAGTGTTTTAGCATGCAGACCTCACGGGCCGTCCGTACCAATCTTCTTACTTCCGGGATGCCCTTGCTACCGTTATGGACCTTCGGGATGTTGTGTGTATAGGACAATATCAAATGAGCGACGTGTCGATGATGACACGCGAAACAAGCCTTTCAAAGCCGAAGCTAGTAGACAAGGATGAGCTTCGCGTCAAGGGCCCTTAATGTATTATATTGGATCCTGAAACCAGTAACATCAAGTTATAGCTTCAACAGCCGGATTGTGAAAGCTCTGGAGCCGTACGGCTCTGTCCAGTCAGTGGGACGAGAAAAGTGGCTGTTTCAGGGCACGGAACACATGGAAACGGCGAATCATGAGGTCTCGCTGATGCTGAAGGATGGTGTTTCAACTTCTAGTATCCCCCATACGCTGTCTGTATTTGGCCTCCAGTCGTTGGTTGTAATCCACGGCAGACTTCCTCTGTGCCTTCGGTGCAGTAGTGTTGGCCAGGTACGAAGACAGTGCCGTAAGCCACGATGTACACAATGCATAAGTTTGCACAAGATGTACAGTCTTTGTCAAAAGTAACCAGGCTGCATGGATTGCTTCTAGCTTGTATAGGGGAGCCCTTGTGACTTTCCTTAACATCAAAATTTGTTTGAAGGTAAGAAGACCTTCAAACCTTACCTCTAACAACCATTTCAGCTTCACGGAAGCTGTAAAGGCTCCACTGTACGAGCTAGAACCAAACCATGCAGCCTGGTAACATTTGACAAAGGCTGTACATAAGGTTGCGACAGGGATATTGGCCGAAAGAGGAAGATGCAGCTACTGTCCGCGTCACGGATATTTCGGAGGATGTAGATATGCCTCTGGTGAGGTTAGCAATGAGGTTCTAGATGTCTGCCATCCAAAGTTGGTGCCGCCTCATAGCAAGAGAAAGGAAGATATAGGGTTCAAGCCTCCTGATCCCAAGCCTCCGGGCCCTGGCCCAAGTGAGTTTGATGCACTGCGGCCTGTGCTTGACGAGAAGGAGCCTTTTGTCGCGCAAGTTCCTCAGCAGATGGAAGCTCCTGCTGAGGAGGCTGTGGTTGGTGCGTCGTAGGAATGCATTGCTGTGCCGTTGGCTGAGTCAGACTCCGGCATATCCGTTGAGCTGTCGGCTGAAGCAGGGGTTCTTCCGACTTCATGGGCGCAGGCCTTGACACCATTAGATGCATCCATGGACAACAGCGGACCGCTGAAGCGTCCCGCGGATGAGGAGCCGTGTGAAAGTGAAAATCGGAAGATGCCATCTGACTCGGAGGCGTCGGGAAGAGTGGTTTCGAAAAAGAGGGCGACTATTGCTGTGAACGTCGCCAACTCTCTGGTGGATCTCCCCGCCTCGGCGGATGGAGTTCAGTAAGGCAAGCAGAAAAAATGACGGCGGTTGTAGCATTTGAGGTCGCTACCCTCAATGTGAGGGGTATTCGAAATCCAAGGTGCCAATATCAACTTAAGCACCTCTTGAAGAGATGGAGCGCCAGTGTAGCTGAAGAAAAAGCCAGCGGAAGGACGCAGACACAAAGAGGGACGTCCTGTGTCCTCTGTCTACGTCCTTCCGCTGGTTTTTTTTCTTTAGTACTATGTACCAACTGGCCCAGCTCTCTAGCCTACTCAGTGTAGCTGACATCCAGAAAACAAAATTATCTTCTGATGAGGAGACGGAATTTGCTCAGTCCGTTTTTGATTGACTATCATATTATTGTCAGCCACTCCAAATGCCTGTCTGGGGGATGTTTGCTTTTCCTCAACAACAGATTGGATATTTCTGACCTCTCGTATAGCATAGATGGTGAGGGGTGCCTTATATGCTGTGTCCTTGCTATTTCAGCTGAACACTGGTGGGTGATTTCTATGTATACGCCTGTTAATCAACGAGAAAAAGGCGTTTTCTTTGTCGTTGGATTACGTCCTGCACACGGATCGCAAAATCATATTGCTTGGTGATTTCAATTGTGTTTGCAATGATGAGGACCAATCAATGCTACGTGGGACTAATTTGCTCTGTGAGCACAACCTTGTTGACATTGGACGGCAAAAATATGATGGTGTTCATTTCACGCATTTCCAATCTTCCGCAAACGCTCGGCTAGACAGGATCTACGTTTCTGCTGTACAGTTATCTAAGGTGCATGGATACTGGGTACGACCGATTTTTTTTAATGATCATTGCATGGTGTCTGCCCAGATAGGCAGGTACAGCCGCCGTATTCTCCAGCCTCGGTGGGAGTTCTGGAAGCTGAACAATTGTCTCCTGACAGATGAAAGTCATCAGCGTGCTTTCACTTTTTGTTTAAAAGATACATGGGTCCGTGGTGATCTTTGAGTCTTTAAGTAGTGGGATCTATTCAAGCAGAAGGGTAAAGATTTGGCAATCGAAGCGTTAGCACGAATCGCATTTCTGAAGCGTCATCACCTTTGTGAGCTTGGACGTGCCTTAAGATTACATCCTGCACACGGATCGCAAAATCATATTGCTTGGTGATTTCAATTGCGTTTGCAATGATGAGGACCAATCAATGCTACGTGGGACTAATTTGCTCTGTGAGCACAACCTTGTTGACATTGGACGGCAAAAATATGATGGTGTTGATTTCACGCATTTCCAATCTTCCGCAAACGCTCGGCTATACAGGATCTACGTTTCTGCTGTACTGTTATCTAAGGTGTATGGATACTGGGTACAACCGATTTTTTTTAATGATCATTGCATGGTGTCTGCCCAGATAGGCAGGTACAGCCGCCGTATTCTCCAGCCTCGGTGGGAGTTCTGGAAGCTGAACAATTGTCTCCTGACAGATGAAAGTCATCAGCGTGCTTTCACTTTTTGTTTAAAAGATACATGGGTCCGTGGTGATCTTTGAGTCTTTCAGTAGTGGGATCTATTCAAGCAGGAGGGTAAAGATTTGGCAATCGAAGCGTTAGCACGAATCGCATTTCTGAAGCGTCATCACCTTTGTGAGCTTGGACGTGCCTTAAAATTACGTCCTGCACACGGATCGCAAAATCATATTGCTTGGTGATTTCAATTGCGTTTGCAATGATGAGGACCAATCAATGCTACGTGGGACTAATTTGCTCTGTGAGCACAACCTTGTTGACATTGGACGGCAAAAATATGATGGTGTTCATTTCACGCATTTCCAATCTTCCGCAAACGCTCGGCTAGACGGGATCTACGTTTCTGCTGTACTGTTATCTAAGGTGCATGAATACTGGGTACGACCGATTTTTTTTAGGGATCATTGCATGGTGTCTGCCCAGATAGGCAGGTACAGCCGCCGTATTCTCCAGCCTCGGTGGGAGTTCTGGAAGCTGAACAATTGTCTCCTGAGAGATGAAAGTCATCAGCGTGCTTTCACTTTTTGTTTAAAAGATACATGGGTCCGTGGTGATCTTTGGGTCTTTCAGTAGTGGGATCTATTCAAGCAGGAGGGTAAAGATTTGGCAATCGAAGCGTTAGCACGAATCGCATTTCTGAAGCGTCATCACCTTCATGAGCTTGGACGTGCCTCAAATTACCTGTGTGAGCTAGAAAGAATTAATGTTGATGACGTAAACAATATTAAAGCACATTTGCAGCAGTTTACAAGAGAAATATATCAGGGGGCCTTAATTAGACCTCGGACGCGTAGGTTCCTTGAAAAACAACCATTTCGACGGGCATTATGTGATGAAAGACAGGCTGCTCTTGCAGGCGAGGTATTAGGGATTCAGTACGATGGAAATATTTATAGTGACACCCCGGGAGTTCTCGCGGCTTTTTATGATTATTATGCCTGTCTCTATGGAGGTTGTTTTAGCCATACTTATTGGTCAGACTTCAGTCGCTTCTGTGATGTTGAGCCGCCGCGGTGGCTCAGTGGTTATGGCACTCTGCTGCTGACCCGAAAGACGCGGATTCGATCCCAGCCGTGGCGGTCGAATTGCGATGGAGGCGATATTCTAGAGGCCCGTGTATTACGCGATGCCAGTGCACGTTAAAGAACCCCAGGCGGTCGAAATTTCCAGAGGCCTTGACTACGGCGTCCGTCATAGGCTGAGTCGCTTTAGGATGTTAAACACCAAAACCAAACCAACACAAACCAAACCGCTTCTATGATGCGTTTCCTCGACTTGAAGAACAACGAGATATTATCGAGGGTCCTCTTTGCTTTGCCGAAGTCAGATTGGCTATTTCCGCTCTGCAGGGGCAGAAATCTCCTTGCCCGTATCGCTTGAGTAGTGAATTCTACAAAAAGTTTTCGCTCTGCTTGGCGCCTGTCTTGTCAGAAAATTTCAGAGTTGCTTACGACGTTAGCTTTTTACCTCCCACTTTCTATGCTGGTGATACCATACTCATTCCGAAAAGCATAAATAAGAGCCTTGCAGCTTGCAGCGCTGAATTAATTAGCTCACATCAAGCATGTGGCATTCGAGGCCGCAGCAGCCAAACTCATATACATATTGCACGTTCGTGTTGGAGTCAGTATCAGATGAGGCCGGTCAGGTTGTTCAAGGTGCGTCAAGACTTTTCGTTTGCAGTCTTGTAACGTGCAAACAATGGGGATGTATTGCTTAAGGGCATTAGACTATGCTACAAACAGTTTCATACAAGGTTGGTCGTAGATCATTAGCTCACCAAACTGAATCCACTAATCTTGTCTGTCCGGCAGGGTTGCCCATTATGACCTCTGTTATTTGCTTTATAACACGAACCCTTGTACCTCAGTATCATCAGATCCCAAGTTATTCGAGGATTCTCACTTGATCACTCGGAAATTAGGATTTTAGCATATATGCTGATGACGTTGCCTTTTTCTGTTCTGATAAAAGAGATTGATAAAAAAGAGCAGCACAGTTCTGTGACGTCTCTGGCGCGGCTCTAAATTTGGAAAAATCTAAAGGATTCTGGTTGGGTTACTGGGGTACGAAACCTAATCGTTTTGGAGGCATATGCTGGGACTCTGATCCCCTACAGTATCTTGGGCTCCCCTTCATGAGGTCCGAAATAATTGGTTTATTGTGAGTCTCAAATTCTCTCATTGAGGCGCCAAACGCAGGCGTGGATGGGTCGAGAGCTTTCGATTTTTGCTCGGGCGCAAGTTTGCAACATCTTGGTTGCAAATCTTGTCTGTGCTTTGCAAGTGATGCACTTTGCGAGGAAGAAGGTACAAGTGCTGCACAGAATATTTGCGACCTTTGTTTGGCGCTCTCAATGGGAGTCTATGCAGGGAGACAATTTGTTTCTTTCGCTCGAGTATGGAGGAGTTCGTCTTGTGCACTTGTTTGTTCACCATCCTGTTTCATGGTTTTCCTCCTTCAAAGCTTCAAGTCGCTCCTTTCTGCTAGCGATGCTTAGAAGGCGACTGGGTTGTCGTCTGCCTTATCTGTTTGTTTCGATTGGTCACGGCTGGGAAGGAGATTTGTGGGTGATTCCTGAAGGAGGTTACTGATACCTTTGATTTCCTGATTGTTCGCTTTTCATTGCAATATTTATTCGATCTGTCAAGAAGGCAGATGACAAAAGTACTAATAGAATATCTATTCCCTGTGCCCGTGTATCTGCAGCCTTACCTTGTTTTTATAGATTCTAGTGTATTGAAGCTATTTCAGCGGATTTATATTCAATCAGCAGCAAAAACTATCTTTTGTAAACCCCACACTTTGACTCTACCTATCAAGGCCTGGCTTCGCGCCAAGAGGACGTTTGTGCCATGGTCGGTGAACTGTCACCTGTGCGGCCAACCAAAGACGATAGATCATTGCTTGGTGCTGTGCAATGGTGCAGTGCCTTTCAGGGACGTACTTCAGCGGACAATCAAAAAGGACATTGAGATATCGCCTTACACTATGAGGTTCTTGCCTGTCCTGAAAGACTCCGGGATTTCGTGCGATCTGTTAATTCTGATTGTGCTTTTTAGCCCGTGGAAGAGCCGCATGATGGATCGACACGCAGAACCACCTCGTTTGGTTTAGTGTAGTTTATGGGGGTTTAACGTCCCAAAGGGCCTCAGGCGATGAGAAACGCCGTAGTGAAGGGCTCCGGAAATTTCTACCGCCTGGGGTTGTTTAACGTGCACTGACATCGCACAGTACACGGGCCTCTGTAATTTCGCCTACATCGAAATTCGACCGCCGTGGCCGGGATCGAACCCACGTTTTTCAGGTCAGCAGCTGAGCGCCATTGTCACTGAGCCACCGCGGCGGCAACCACCTCATTCAAGTAGGTCTCTGTTCAGTGAACAGTGCGCCTTGGTGCGGGGTGTTTATGCTGCGCAGGACCGGTCGCCTAAATGGTTGCCTATTCTTGACGCATGTGTATGTCTCTCGCAATTTTGATGTGCAGGTGGAGTGCTGTGTACGAATACATGCGAACCTGCGTCTGCATTGCGGAATAGTATGCGTGTAGTAAAATCATTTGGTAGCTCAGCGAGATTGATTTCCATGTAATGAAGAAAAAAACTGCGGCGATAGGCTAGAGGTAGAGGTCTCGCGCTGCGGCATTTGAAGCTGATGTGTTCGCGCCGCCGCGTGTTTGACTCCCAGTCATGGATATTGATGTAATTTATTTTTGCTAGACTCTGAACCCCCGGACATAAATCAACAAGAGACGATTTTGCTAGGCTCTGAATCTCCGGATTAGTGTTTCCGCACTAAAGCATGTTTCGTTAATCAATAAAAATTAGAAAGTGATCGTACAACCGGCAGGTATAAGTTAAAATTTGGAGGGGTCATTTTAGCTGCGCCTTAAGTATGACGCGATAACTTTAATGGTTTAATGCTCATATATTTCGAATTGGTCATTCTCTACTTAGCATTCGTATACCCCTAGGAGTCCTTATACCACTCCAGACGCTGTGGTGCAGCGGTTAAGCGACGCGCCACTGCCCTGCGATGGCAGGTGCTCCCAGCGGTGGGCCTTGTGTAGCCCAGGTTGCCCTTCCCGAACGACCAATCATTATTTTCACTGCATCTACCGCGGTGGGCAGTTTTCTCACTATCAGGTGAGCAGGTTCTGATGACGCCGCAAGGTCACGTTACCTAGATGACCTACCTGCCTCCTTGGGACCACCTGCCAGAGCCCTGCCTGTGATATTTCGCTCACAACGCTGATACCGGATTTTCTGGTCAGCGCGGCCTTTAACGCTATCGAGTTAAGCCAGGAATTTCGTACATATAGTGCTAGTTCAGCATGCTCTGACATTTAGTGTTTCTCGTTTTGTGTGGAAAGACACTGCGCTGCTTGGGTAATCTATGCATAAGCCACCAATGCCCTTATGTGAAGTCACGATTTATATTCTGTTGCGGCTATCCCGCTGCTATTACCCTCAGGCCTTATTGGTGCGTGTTACACACTTTGGTGCGCAGTGGTCCGGGGAAATGCTTAGAAGTAGGCTGCGTGATACAGGATTGGGCACTCCTATTTGAACTTTACGACGAACTCTTTAGAGCTGCCGCTTTGGCTGTCCTGGACAGACCAGCTAAGCACCTTCGATGTGTGCAAGGCTACTGAACAATTTTTTTTTTTTTTTTTTGCAGTCTGTAATATGCTCTAAGCACACTGAGGCGGCGGATTTTGGCCCATGTCGTGTCTCAAAAGTATTGCGTTGCACATTGCCTCAGCGAAGGAGGGCCAGAGGTAGCGCCCTGATAAGTGGCCATCGAGGGGAAATCGAGGACAGGGAAAGCCCGTGGAGTGTGTGAGGTCATGAGAAGTTAAGCCCAGAGGAGCACTAATTTGCATAGCTTGCGAGCAGTCGGTTGAGAAAGCTCGGGGAGCTGAAGATGCAATATACCCTTCTCGGCGTGTGATCAGCGACTGCATACATAAGAGCGAAGGACGTGCCGATTATCGCCTGTCTGCGTCATTTAAACAACAAACACAGCTGGAAACCTCGCACATGAAAAAAAAAAAAAGAAATCACCTGGCTATTCAGTACACCTATCAGTTGCCGCCTGTGTCTTGGCCAATCCCCCGCAGTGGGTATGCGCCATTTTCTAGAGGACAACAACAACAACAACACCCTGCACCCGCGTAAAGCTGTTCAGAGACTATATTTGCCTCGAAAATTTGAAGAAAGAGAAATGCTGCAATTATATCAACCTGTAGAAGATGACCTGTCCAACATTCTTGGTTAAAAACTTTTAATATTGGAAATACGTAAGGAACTCTTATGGAATTATTGAAGGTAATTGTCCATTCTTCCGATGTGTGGCAAAGTCTTTCTTTTATAGCGTTTGCATCACTCGCATGGAGCAGTTAAGGCTGCCATAGAAAAAGAAAACTAACACGTAACGCATTTGACGATAGCAAAAACGTTAATATAAAAAAATACAAGCCTGTCGAAAAAAAGGTCTGTGGATATATCGATTGTTACGGTAAAATTTTATAATATACGAAAAATTGCGTTCGTTACTCTTTCTCGTTGAAAAAGGCTGTTGTCCAGAATTGTTGACTATGACAGCTTACCCTAGCAGATTATGCTAAAAGTATAGGAACAAACATAGTTCGACTGATGTCAGGAATCGGAAGTATTTTGGCGCGATGTAGGAAAAATTTGTGGGGCCACAGCGGCGAGGCTAACTGCGTTTTCAAAATTTTATAAACTGGTACAGATATTCCTTGCGGTGGGTTACACGCCTCTCAGTAAATAATGGGCCTAAAGTAATAGTTAAAAGGAAAAGGTAAACTACTCAATATTTTTTAACCAGCCTGCTGGCAGTGCGTCTTAGCTGTATTGTGATTAGCTACACCGCTGACAATTCTGCGCTGAAAAAAGGGGTATTCTAACTCGAAGTGCCTGTATTTAAAAATTGCAGAACGTCTTAGGTGAACCACCCACTGTATCATTCTTCTGCAGATCACGGTATCTTATGGTCTAGGGAGGAACCCGATAATTAAAGGGGAGATGAGATGGTTTTTTGAAAAACTTTTGGTTCTTCAAGAAATCGAATCTATGAAGCTTCTAGGTAAAGTATGCCAAGTAGTTTTGCGCTAGCGCTTAAAATAGTGACGTAATCGCCGATTAAAACCGCAACGATAGTCAGGCTCCTCCTCACTGCGTCGGAGAAGCGCAGAGAAACTCGTAATGACGTCATTGTGGCCGAAATTTCAGACGTCCGCTGTCTTCGCCCAAGAGCTTCCGTGCGTTTTGCTACACCGCCAAGCAATGCTTCGTTGGCTTCACTTTCGGTGGCGTTGATTTACTTCCTTGAATCAACCGTTTCTGAGCTGGAAACGCAGCGCCGCCCTATGTGACGTCATCATTGCGGCCTCTGTCCGTCGCTGCGCACTGCAGAGAAGAATGAACGTCAATGCGGCTTTATTCTGCGATTACGTCACCATTTCAAATCCTAGCACAAAAATGTATCGCATGCTTTACCTGCAAGTTTCACATATTCGACCCCCTTTAAACGTGTTTAATTCTAAAACCTCTTCACTTGCCCTTTAAGAAATCCGATAGGAGATCCGATTGTCGTGTTTGCAGTAAAGATGATGAAGATAGCAGTTTTCCACTCAACCCTAGATTTTTCTTTAGCCCCTGCTGTGTTTCTGCCTGCACCGACAAAGCAGCAAACGCAAAAATATATACTCATTAGAAGACATACCACGTTATTGGCTCTCTGCATAAGCGATGGTGCCTTTCTTTAGAGAGAGAGAGAGAGTAGCAGAGCCGCTGCCGGGCATGACCACAAGTACGCGTCTACGTTGACGCAGACGGTCTGCGTTTATAGTCAGGCGCTCTGAGCTATGGCTGCCGGCCGCGGAGAGAGCCGTGCGTGCCTTGGCCAGGGGTCGATATTTTCCTGAGTAACACGAGCTGCGACCTCGAGCCGTATTTCTTGGCACCGGCACAGCTGCCGATGGCAGTGCGGCAACGCACCCAACCTGTTTAAGACGTGCCGCTTTTCCGTGAAAACAAAAAATAATAATAATCGCTTATATGCCCGGGGTGGGATCATGCAGAGACTGGGCCAGCTGCAGTTTTCAGATGGCGTCGTTGGCGCCGCACCACGCACACGCCAAGTAACGATCTTTCGATAACCGTCATGTGGTGAACGTTTGTGCGGGCTTGTTGGTTCATGATCGAAGAAAGGAAAAAACAGCTCAAAATGACGAGAACGAAAGGTAAAGGAACGATGGTGTTGCGTTTGTTCCTTTGCCTTTCATCCTCGTACTTTTGCGCAGTTTTTTTCTTCATTCGGTCATGTGGTGGTTGTTCCAATTTTCAGAGCTTTGCGGCAAAAAGTATGCATACTTCGCTGCTAAACGTGCGCACCGAACGGCTCAAAAAACTTGCGACGCTATGTTGAACCACATGGTTTAAGAGAAAAAAAAAAAAAAAAACTTCCCGACACCTTGTTCTGCCCCGAGGAGAAGCACGGGTAGCGAAAGCTCTATATTACACGTCTTTTTGGCCGAGAGGGCACTTTCGTGGGGCAGGGTTACGTATCACTTTCATTTATTTGCTGCGAGGAATGGAAAATAAGTGTGAGAAATTTGTGTGAGGATATAAGTGTGAGGAAAGTGAGTGTGAGGAAAATAAGTGTGAGGAAATAAGTGTGAGGAGAGTCACAACACCACTTATAACGACCACAGTTATAACGAACACTCGCTTATCACTAACGAGGGCGGTGCTGCCGTCAAAGTACGTATTAGGGCAATGACATTGCGTCTCAGGTACAACGAACACCTGTAGCTGCACTCGGTTGCAGCGGACGAGGAGGCGCTGCAAACTGAGCCCCGCAATCGAAAACCAGTGCTTCTTCCGAAGCTGATCGAGAGCGTAGAGCGCCTCTTAACGTCTTGTCACCACCTCCCCCCTTCCTAGGGAAATAACGCGGCCATTGCAGTAAAAATAATTAACAATAAGAACTACGGCACGTATAAAATGCCGACTAAACTTTTTGCCAGATGCGGCCGTCAAAAACGCATACCATGAAAGGCGACGCTTAGCGCTGGTGGAAAAAGCTTCGCCTTGTTGGCTTTCAAACTGAAACACAATACAGAGAGGCAGTTGAGTCTCAATTGTGCTCACTCGATACGTCCTATTGAGGGGAAAGAGAACGTGGGTTGAGCCCCTTCACCGACTATGATGAGTGATAACAGTCCAAATACTGGTATGAAAACGATTCCCAGAACGCAATAAAATTATTTGCTTGGGAAAAAACAGTAAAAATCCATTTCGCCATACAATCCAGCATTTCTGAAACATTACGCACACTCTCCAACGATACGCTTCTAAACTTGCCTGAAACCAGCAGCGTATGCGCAACCCGGCTGCGGCGGTCGCATTTCGATCGAGGCGAAAAATTCTAGAGGCCTGTACCGTGCGATGTCAGTGCACGTTAAAGTACTCGAAATGGTCGAAATTTCCGAAGCTCTTCAATACGGCGTCCCTCATAGCCTGCTTGAGTCGCTTTGGGACGTTAAGCCTCCTTAAACCAAGCAACATTTTATAACCAGCATCACTAAATTTTACAGCAAGTACCCTGTTCCAGCACTCTCGAAACAGCAAGTCATAAGTTTGTGGAGACTCCATTACAACTCATTACAAACATGTTACACCCATACAGTTAAATTTCAAACCTACCCGCTCATGTTACTATGCGCGCTATGAAAAGTGTTCCATCTCACATTAGTGGTGAGGTGTTAATAACCGTAGTTTATGAAAACAATTTTAGCGCCATTGACGCAATCTGTGGGTGGCACGAACCAAGATGTTTAACTGCAAAGTTTTGTTTTTGATATGTGAGCCCTTTTGCACAACCAGAGAAAAAAAAAGCATAATTCAGCTCTCGAAATAGAAGTTTGACGTAGACTTGTACATGTCTAGAACGTTTTCTTTCCCATTTGCACCAATGTCTCAATTATACAAGTGAATGTTTCATAAATATTGCCGAACCGTTCTGCTTCAAACGCTACTGATAAGCTTTTTGTTGGACGTCTGATGAAAAATTAATCTCGAGGAAAGTAATCGCCGAACGAAATTAACTGATAGTCAGTTCACTTCTTGTTGGCCCAAGTTTAACTGAGACTCAGTTGACTAGAAAGCAATTTGCTGCCTGTTGACTCATATCAGTAGAGAAGGTTTTCACGTCTTAACGAACGAGCTCAATAAAGGTTGAGTTCCTATTGAAATGTTATAGACTCTACAAGGACTCAATAAGGCGCTCAACTGAAACTCCACGTTCCTTTTTGCAAGGGACATGTCACCGCAGCTATAGTCAGCGCGCACATGCGCTGCGACGGGGAAGCCGGGCAGAGCGACCCGGCCCTGTTTCCGGCGGCCGCCACTGTGAGGCTTTCAGTGGCGCCTCAAGAGGCGATGCACGGGGTGTATCCATTTGGTCACCTCATCAGGTTTATTTAATTAATTCCCTTGAATCAGTTCAAAATCGTGCTGCGCGTTTCATCTCCAAAAATTATGACCGTCACTCAAGCATCACAAACATTAAATTATCGCTCTCTCTTTGTGCCTTGCAATCACGAAGATTAATTGCCCTTGTCTGCTTATTTCACAGGATAGTCTATAGTACTAATCATTCGACTCTCCCTCTTGCGCAACCTCACCGCACCTCGCGCCGTTTAAACAACCATCTCAGCTTCCAACGCCTTTCAGGTAAAACCGTTGCATTCAATCCATCCGCTTTGCTGCAGGCACTGGAATGGTCTTCCAGAACACATCGTCAATATTCGTGATCCAGCTTCTTTTAGGACCGAAATAACAGCGATTTTTTCTAATTACTGACAGGTCGATAACTATTGTATAATGATGTTTTTTTTGTTTTATGATGAGTACTACAGTCAGTTAGCATTGTGTTATGATGTTATTATGTTTAATGAGTACTAACAGTCAATCAGCATTGTATAATCATGTCATTTATGCTCCTGTTATTACCCCCATTTATATAATTCCCCCCTCACACAATACTCCAACGCTTGGAGCCTGTGAGGCAACCTGAATAAATAAACAAAACTGTGAGGTGTCGCTTTTTTAGTGAAACACATGTGAACACTCATCTGGTGATTAATATTCATGCCCCCTTTACCACACCGGTCATCAGTTTTGCTTAGGTCTCACTGTAAAGCGCCACAACACCAACACCGGCGCTCAACTGGCAAGCGAGTAACTGTGCTGTAAAACATCTGCATGTGAAAGTATTCTCAGTGGGCAAGGGGGGGTAATGTTCCTCTGCGACCCGCAGGCACTGTAAAAGAAGACATCCATTACCCAGATTGACAAGCGATTCGCAACTGCATGCAGCTACGACACGTAAGGGGTCTTTTTATTTATTGATCAATATTGCCGCTAGGAACCCAGAGTCGAGAAGACTGGTAAAAAATTAGCAATTATTTTTTTTCGTAAAGTCACACGTGCGAGCGACACAAAAATGAACCAGCAAAACGATTCAACAAACACGTACAAACGATAAAGTACACAAAACTCAATAAAAAAAAACGTAGAACAAAATGAACGACAGCTCGGCCACATCTTAGACAAAGGCAGAACTGGAAATGTGATGACACAATAAGAGGTGTATTCAATTTCAGTTCTACGTATTGTCAATGTTACAAAAAAGAGAATCGTGAAAAAACATAACAAGTATTAATAATCTATTGTGATGAGTTTTAGCTGGGAAACGAACTGGAATAATGAATTAGTGTGTGTTTCTGACGAGTTTATTTATTCCTTTCTCTGATTATCCGAGGAGAAAATGAGTACCTGGATGTGTCATGAGAAAAGGGATACTCAGCAAGCGCATTGTGCCGCGTTATTTTAAATTGCGAATTCGAAATGTATTGAGTTATATCAATTTTTTACTCACGATGCATAAATCGAAAAAGAAATTTTAGTCGAGTTTGTTTTGATCTCGTTGCTAATGTGCCAAGATTTGAGCGAGCTAAAAGACGTGAGGGTGAGTCGCTGAGACTATATTTGACGTGAGTGAACCTTGCTGCTTTTCTTTGTAGACCTTCAAGTATAGCTATATGAGTTGCCGTATAAAGAAACCAAATTGTGCTTAGCGTATTCTAAAATAGGCCTCACATTTTTTTATAGGCCAGAAGCCCAATATTCATTAGAGCGAGCTTTAAGCGTCTTTTTTGAAAAAATAGGTTTTGTAGCATGGTAGTTGCAACATTAGTTATGCATGCTTCCCAAGAAAGGTTTGATATCAACGTTATTCTTAAATATTTCTGTTTTTAAACATTCGAAAGCGGCGTGCCTTTTACATATAGGTGAAGTGAGAGGATTGCTGCAGATAAATGCTGTAGATTTATTGACATTACTACGCATTTGCCACTAGGAGCAAAACTTGGCTAATGTATTAATGGATTCAGAAAGCACGAGATGGTCGCTATGGCTTTTAATTTCTTTAAATACGGCGCCATCATCCTCTAAAAGGTAATTGTGCAGCCTGTATTATTGCTTATATCACTATTAAAGATCAGGAACAGCAGTGCGCCGTGAACCGAGCGTTGAGCTCGGTAGCTGTGCCATGTCGCAGCCTCCTCATCCACTGGTTTTCGCTACGCAGGTGCTCGCGCCTGCCTTTGCCTACATCTTCCCAGCCATCTTCGACACTTCGTGGCTTGTTCTACCAGACCCAGAGCAGCCGTTCTGCGCCGGGTACAACGGACCATTCAGTTTGAACAGCGCAGATGCGTCGGTGAAAAGAGCACTCCCTTCCTGGACCCTCGACATCGGATGGCAAGCGCAACCGCCAGCGACAACATCGACCCTGTCAACATATAAAGAGCACCGCCTTCCGCCCGCGCTCTGTGGGCTCGGTAGCTGTGCCATGTCGCAGCCTCCTCATCCACTGGTTTTCGCTACGCAGGTGCTCGCGCCTGCCTTTGCCTACATCTTCCCAGCCATCTTCGACACTTCGTGGCTTGTTCTACCAGACCCAGAGCAGCCGTTCTGCGCCGGGTACAACGGACCATTCAGTTTGAACAGCGCAGATGCGTCGGTGAAAAGAGCACTCCCTTCCTGGACCCTCGACATCGGATGGCAAGCGCAACCGCCAGCGACAACATCGACCCTGTCAACATATGAAGAGCACCGCCTTCCGCCCGCGCTCTGTGGGCTCGGTAGCTGTGCCATGTCGCAGCCTCCTCATCCACTGGTTTTCGCTACGCAGGTTAGTCCATCATACTGCCTTTTTTCTAAAAAATGTAGTGACCGTTGCCTGGTACAGCTGCCGAGCCTGCAGTGTTGCATTTCTATTGCTGGTGAATGCTTTTCTGTTGTAAAATCTCTTCTTCTTTTGTCCGGAGATGTTGAGATGAACCCTGGTCCGGACAAACTTGATAGTGTTTTTGCTGAACTCAAGAAGTTGTCAGCCGGTCAAGGCCAAATAATCGCGGATGTACAGGACCTTAAAGGTCAGATGCGTTCTGTCGACCAAACCATTTCCGACCTGAGCAAACGCCTAGCAGACCTGG
The DNA here is from genome assembly GCF_055824585.1 of Amblyomma mixtum. NCBI lineage: Eukaryota > Metazoa > Arthropoda > Arachnida > Ixodida > Ixodidae > Amblyomma > Amblyomma mixtum. The sequence continues at coordinate 173,279,965 of NC_143014.1, forward strand.
AAAGCCTCTTTCAGGACATTGCTACCCTAAAATCTGATCTAGAATCCGTCAATTCCATTGCCGCCGGGACGGCAGCTCTTGTTACTAACCTTGAGGCCCGAATAGACGACACAGAAAACAGATCACGCCGCAACAACCTGATATTCTATGGCCTTCCAGATTCCAATCCGCGCGAATCATTCATCGAATCTGAAGAAATAATAATTAAGCACTGTCAGGATAAGTTAAAGTTAACCTTAGAGCCCAGTCAGATAGAGCGTGCCCATCGCTTGGGACGCCATAACGAGGACCGCCAACGGCCAATTATAGCAAAATTCGTCTCCTTCAAAACCAAAGAAACTATACTTTCCAAAGGTCCTATGCTGAAGGACACGAACTACAGCATTGGAGAAGATTTTACCCGCTCTGTCCAAAAAGCCCGCAAACATCTTGTCGCATTTGCAAGAGCAGAAACCGGACCGTTTTCTTTGCGGTACAAGACCCTATTTCTCGGCAAAAAACGCTACACTTTTGATGCTGCCACCGAAATGGTGAAAGAAATAGCATAGCGCTCACCGCACAGTCGTCACTTATCTAATCCTCGCCATACCTCCCCTCGACAGAATATTTCTTTTTCGGTTATCTATACTAATATACGCAGTCTGCTTTCAAAGCGCGATAGTGTATCCAGCCTTGTATCTTCAACAGAATCTAACCTGCTTGTGTTGACAGAGACTTGGCTGACAGATAATGTGGGCGACACTGAAGTTCTGTGCAACTTACCTAATTTTAACCTTTTCCGTGCCGATCGCAAAGGCCCCCGAGGAGGAGGCGTCCTTATCGCTACCAGCAGTCAACTACAGTGTTCCCACATTAACATCCAATCTGACCTCGAAATATTATGGCTGCTTTGTCGCGCCACGCCAGTGTCTATACTAATTGGTGTTTGCTATAGGCCCCCCCACAAAAACCCCGAATTCCCTCGAAAGCTGCACAACGTTCTGAACCAACTTACAACAAAACACCCTAATGCACACGTGCTCCTTTTTGGAGATTTTAACTATCCTGACATAGATTGGAATAACCCTTATCAGCCTATTTTTAGACAGCATGAATCGCAGGAGTTTGTGGATGTGTGCTTAAATTTTAATCTTACCCAATTAGTAACCCAGCCTACACGCATCGCCGGTGACACCGCAAACATTCTTGACCTTATACTATCTAGCCACCCCGAATGCCTCAACTCCATTACTTATCTCCGGGAAATTAGTGATCACAAAGTCATACATGCGTCATTTACCTTCACTCCAACAATAAAAGAAACTTCCAAAAAAACAATCACCCTTTATAACAAAGGTAACTATGAGGCTATAAACAGGGCGTTGGAAGCTTATTTCCCATTTTTTCAGCACTCTTTCCCGGAACAAACCATCCACGAAAATTGGTCGATGTTTATTCATAAAATTAACGAACTTACTAACAAATATGTTCCCAAATGCAGCTTCCGTGCAACCAAACAGAAACCATGGTTTACCAAGGCTCTAGGAAGACTAGAAAACAAAAAGAAACGCTTGTTCCGCAGTGCTAAACAGACTGGAAATGACTACGCATGGGAAAAATATTACGCTGCCGAAAAGACATACCTGGTCACAGTAAAAAAACGCTAAACGCTCATTTTATCATACTGACCTACCCAACATACTTAAAGATAACCCGACTAAATTCTGGCAGCTTTTAAATCCGCAATCTATACGCACTATTACCTTAACTGATGATTCCGGGCGTGCTTTTTCCGATGTCGAGTGTGCTAACATATTTAATTCTGCTTTCGCATCTGTATTCACTCATGAACAGGAACCGCCCCCCCTCAAGATAGCAAATGACCAAAGAAGTTTAATGCCAGCCGTTACTTTCTCTGAGGCCGGCATATCATGTCTCATAGATAAACTAAAACTGTCATCATCTGCCGGCTTTGACGAAATCAACACCAAGGTACTAAAAAACGTTAACCATACTTCTGCCAAATTTTTATGCCTGCTGTTCTCACAGTCTCTTTCTACAGGTGTTATACCCCATGACTGGAAAGTGGGGAAGGTCGTTCCGGTTCACAAGTCGGGTAACAAAGATTCACCACTTAATTACCGACCCATATCACTCACCAGCATACCATGTAAACTCATGGAACACGTCATTTATTCTTTAACAATGCACTTTCTGGATTCAAATAATTTTTTTCACTCATCGCAGCACGGATTTCGCAAAGGATACTCATGTGAAAGTCAACTAGCACTTTTCGTTCATGACTTGCATGCCAACCTTGATGCTAACCTCCAAACTGACGCAATTTTTCTCGACTTCGCTAAAGCATTTGACAAGGTACCTCATAACCACTTATTTCTGAAACTCTCTCGCCTAAACTTGCATCCCGACATACTAGCATGGATAAAAGAATTCTTAACTCACCGCTTCCAATCAGTCGTTGTCAATAACCAAATGTCTGACCTCCTACCAGTCTCCTCAGGCGTGCCCCAAGGATCCGTCCTTGGGCCACTCTTGTTTCTAATTTATATTAACGACCTACCTGAGAAATTAGATTGCCATATTCGGATGTTTGCTGATGATTGTGTTATTTACAGAACAGTCACTAACACCTTCGACCAACAATCCCTTCAAAATAATTTAACTCATGTGCAAGACTGGTGCAGTGAATGGCTAATGACACTTAACACAAGTAAATGCAAATATATGTCGTTCCATCGTCGCCGTTACCCTCTTCTGTTCCAATACAGCATATCTAACGTTCCTCTCGATCTTGTCCAATCATACAAATACCTTGGTGTCCATATTTGTCATGATCTTACATGGAATACGCATATTTCAAACATCATATCATCCGCCAACAGAACACTAGGATTCTTAAAGCGTCACCTACGCTCTGCACCTCAGCATGTCAAGCTCCTCGCATACAAATCATTAGTCAGATCAAAATTAGAATACGCATCTCCCATCTGGTCTCCAAAGCAAGCATATCTCTGTAATTCAATTGAAGCAGTTCAAAACCGAGCAACTAGATTCATTCATTCATCGTATTCTTTTGATATCAGCATATCATCCCTCAAATCACAGTCCAGCCTACCTACCCTTGCTCATCGCCGCTACATTGCAAGTTTATGTTTGTTTCACAAGTTTTTTTACTCTGAGCTACGACAGGAACCCTACATCTGCGCACCACCACCACGCATCTCCCTCCGCACCGGCCATCAGCAGCAAGTGTCACGACCTCGCACCCGCACCACTACATTTTCTTTATCATTCTTCCCCCGGACCGCGAACGACTGGAACGGCCTTCCCCGAGAACTTGCTGCTATCACATGCCAAGCATTGTTCATCGAAGAAATCACGCGTGTACTTGCTCAGTGATAATCTTATATTTGTATAACTTTCAACTTATTTGTTAGTCATTCTGTTTTTCATTTCTGTGTGCCCCACCCCTTATGTAATACCCTCTAACGAGGGTCTTTAAGGTATTAAAGTGAAGTGAAGTGAAGATGTGACAGGGGCGACATCGGATGTCAATATGGTCGAACACAAACAGGGAGGATGGGCTAAAAAAATTTTATTTAGGCAGAAGCTTCTCTCTCGCTAATAACCTGCTCTATTTTTGCAACTAGCTTTTTGTGAGTCACGCACTCAAAAGCTTTAGATATGTCAAGTAAAATCATTTCAGCTTGAAAACGGTTAGTAATGCAAAATGTAAGGTCATGAACTACCTCTGTTAGTTGAGTGATGGTTGATAAGCCCGCTCGAAAACTTCGCTGGTGAGGTGGTAGTATGTTTTCACGTTCTATAAACTTAGTTAAGCGTTTAAAAATGATATGCGCTAGTATTTTTGCATGAAGTGCTAGTGTGAGATATGGGCCTGAAGTTAGTAACATTTATTCTGTCTCCAGTCTTGTGATCCGGTATTATTTTAGCCTTTCTCCTGTCATCCGGTATTGATTAGCAGTTGCTAGTGACTTAGGAAAATTCCGTCTCCAGGTACGTGCTGCACCGCTCAGCATATTTTATTAAGAATTTGTTGGGAATTCTATCAGGGCCGTTTGCTTATTTAGGGTTAATGCTGAGGTGAAGATCAAGGATTCTGGCGTCCGTTATGATTAATGAATCAAGCAGCGAGGTAGTGGCAGAGGTGGAAGTATACCTTTGTCTTTTGCGAAGACTTCTTGGCCACTATCGTTTTCTCTTTGGTTAGTTTGTTCGTTGACGGCTGTCTGCTGCGTAGATTTTTCTAGAATCTCTGTGGGCTACTTGTCAGGAAGTTAGGAAAGGTCCCATTGCAGTAGTATTGCTCCGAAATTTTTAGTTTTTCTTGAATTCAACAACAGAAGACCTTAAATTGGAGGTTGTATATGCTTTAAGGTTATTTTTGTTAGCCTTACGAAGCCGTTTTACACGCCGCTTGGCATGGATAGCTTCACGTGGGATCAACGGGCTTTTAAGATACTTTTTTTTTGTTTCATTGGATTATAATCAGTTACACAGTGCAGGACAGACATTCTTAAAATGAAGCCACAAAGGGTTCACATTGTGGCTTACAAATTCCTTGTTGTGCAACAAAGAGGAATGCATGACTTACCACATGAATTGCCTTCAGGCTCTTCTCGAGAATGCCGGTAGCAGTTACTGAATTTTAACCGCCAGTGTCGAAGACCGAACGACAAACGACAAAGATTCGGCTGTCGTTACAATAAAAGAAGCGCTTTCTTACTTTCACTTTTCTCTATTACTAGAAAATACTGCAAGAATGCGAAACGAACAAACAAAAACGCTCTCTCCTTGGGCAACAAAAGCAAGAATGTTCTGTGCTTTTGCCCGTTTTGTGCACGCCAATTCGCATAACGTTGATAAAAAGTTTTCTCAGCGACAGCAGAGTAACGAAAATTTCGTGCGAGCAGCTTTCACCAGAGACAAATAGGCTTTTTGTGGGTTCCACAGTTAATACTCTCGTAGGATCTCCGAAAATCCGCTGTTGACTTAGTCCGTAGCAAAGAGTACAGGATGGCCAGCAGGTGCAAACAGAATCAGGGAACGACGAAGTGGTGAGTCTGGTGTTGTTATGAATCCCTGCCACATTGTTTTTTTCCTTTACGCGGCAGGATATACCGCTCAATCGATTTCCCTTCCGCTCGGGTAGAACCAACATGATCGTATCAAGAAGCGCTTAGCGGGCGCTTCGTCCGCACGGATTCGCTTAGTTTACCGCCCATCGCGATGGGGTTTGTGCCAAATCCCATTTGGGAGCGTAATCCACACGGATAGCTCGCGCGCAGTTGCAAAGCTTCTTTTGATGTACGCGTATACGCGAGTGATATGCCCTAAGCCCGCACAATAAGGCTCCCCACGGCCAGCATTTGTGGATGCTTGCGTGTTTATTTTGGCCGCGCTGGCTCCTTCATAAGAATGAATGTAGTACGCTCGTTTCTGTGGAATTGTTTGACATTGTGAAGAGCTACTTTGAATATGTATTTCTTTCATTTATATTAGTGAACGCTGGCCGTCATGTCTCAGTACAAAAATGGGGACGAAAGAGTTTGTGTACACGTATCGTAATCAACGTCATAGGCTTGTTCTCGTTAATGCGTATCTCTGAGCAGCGACGTTTACCGTATCTCTGTTTGTGTCAAAAGACAAGGCTACAGATTCTGCTTGCAAGGATAGAGCCTAGATTATCATGTATGTTTTAGCCCTTCATCGTTGGGAATAAGCAGGCGCATATAAAATAGTAAGGAGCAAGAACAACTACAACGAAAACCTCCCGTTTTCCCTTGGTTAGGCTAGCTATACGCTATACCATGCAGTGGAACGTCCTTGTGGGCTAGTTGGTTCATTTTCGAGGAAAGTTAGAGACTGCGCAAAATGACGAGGACACCGCTGCGCCCGTGGTGTCGTATTGCTTCCTTTACCCCATGTCCTCGTCCTTTTACGTAGTCCTAACCTACCTAGGTAGCCATAGTAATGGTGAAGCGAAGAACGTACAGGAGCGCACTCTCAGTCGACCGGAGACCTTACAGAGCGCGACAAGTCGTGTGACATCAACAAAACAGAAAACTATCTTGATGACGCTTTCATAGGAGCTAAAAGATATTGAGCGTATTTGTAGTTAAAAAATGTACTGTTATCATTTACTTAATCACGCGGTGGCTCAGTGGCTATGGTGCTCAGCTGCTGGCCCGAAAGACGCGGGTTCGATCCCGGCCGCGGCGGCTGAATTTCTTTGGAGGAGAAATTCGAGGCCCGTGTACTGTGCGATGTCAGTGCACGTTAAAGAACCCCAGGTGGTCGAAATTTCCGGAGCCCTCCACTACGGCGTCTCTCATAGCCTTAGTCGCTTTGGGACGTTAAACCCCATAAACCAAAACCAAACCAACCACTTTACTACTTACCATGATTCGCCTGTTTTCTGACGTTCGCCAACACTGGTGTTACTATGCCGCAAAAGCCTTTGTTTACAAGAAAAGAAAACATTTTTTAAAAATTAGTGGCTGGCTTCACTGGAACACCTGGTATGAGCCGACACGAACTGGCGAATTGCGGGGCTCATTAGTATAGATACGAAAACAGTAACCAAATGTCTGAAACCAAGGGAAACGTAGGTAATAACGTGTATTTTGTTTTACTCAGGGCCAGAAAGTAAATTGGTCACTTAGATTCCTCTCACGTCCGCGATGGCATCGGATTCTGGATTATTTATTTATTTTTATTTTTTATTTATTTATTTATTTATTTATTTATTTATTTATTTATTTCTTGTACACCTCAAATGCTCCTGAATAGGGGTATTACATGAGGGGAAACAATACAAAAAAATGAATCTGAAATGAATGACATGGGGTTTAAAACAGAACATTTTCAATGGCTTTTTTAAAATGGACGGGGCTGGTGTGGAGTGCGGCATCGGCAGGCAGGCCATTCCAGTCTACTGCAGTCTGGGAAAAGAAGGAATGAAGGTGCGCAGTGGTGCGTGAGCGGGGGGGGATAAACGGCTTTGCTGTGACTGGTGCGAGGAGACACGCGATGAGTTGGTTTTAGATCTGCAAGGGATGAATGATAACACAGGAACCGTCAATGGATATACCGCACTCAGGAACCGTCAATGGATATACCGCACCTAAGCATAGGTTTCCCATTAGTTCTAAATACCACTTGATGGGTGTTTACAGGGCTAGTGAACTTAATCTGATATATGAGAGAAGCCAACAGCCACAGAAACCAAAGGACACAGGGGATTTTTTTTTTACATTAATTTATTTATTTTTTGGTGGTGATCAATTTAGAATATTACTGAATATGTTATCGTGTAAAGCTAATTGATTACAAAAGCAGAAGAAAAAACAACCACATGCCGCCGGTGGGATCCGAACCCACGACCTCCGAATATAGTGATATAGTTATTCAGTGGTATTCTATGATCAGTGTGTTCCAACCAGGTAATGTGCTGATTGAAGAACAGGCCCAGGTATTTAACAGTGGGAGAGAGCGGTAGAGGGAAGAACGTACACCCGGAGCGGTGTGCTCATGAAGAAATGTAAATTGGTTCTCTTATCAGAATTCCTGAAACAGGAAATTTGATTTCCCGAATAGCAATCAATCACTTTCTTGATGTCATTCTGAAGGAATACCAGTGCTTTACGACCTGATTAATGGGCTATAGAATGAGAGCGGTATCGTCCGCGAACTGGTAGAGGCTGTCGTTGAGATTAGAGTTTTTATTTATTTATTTATTTATTTATTTATTTATTTATTTATTTATTTATTTATTTATTTATTTAGAGAATACCCTTACAGGTCTCTTCGAGGGTATTACATGCGGGGGGAGGGGGGTTAGAGTGCAGTGTAATATAAAGAAACTTCAAAAATAAAAAGGTGCAATAAACGGGCTAATCACAACACGGAAGTATAATTTAAACACATCTGATTAAATACACGAGCACACGAGAATAAGAACATTATAATACAGATCATAGGGAGGCAAAAGATTAGAAATAACAACAAAAGAAAAAAAAGAATGGTGTACACGGACACAAAGAACAAGAGACAATCGTAAAAGCACAGGGAACAAAGATTTAGCAAGAAAAAAACTTAAATGCCAACATCGCCGCTTATTTGATCGTGAAATTTTGACGCGTTTGGTTCAATCGCTGCGGTGGCAAGTTGTTCCGCTCGATGATGGTGCGCATTATGAACGACCATGCAAATGCAGATGTGCGACACACGACGGGCTTAACTTTGTGCAGATGGTCGAGACTTGGAAAGAAGGCGGACGGCGACTGGAAAAAATCATCGTTAAGCGATGGATGGTGATACGGGTAATGAAAAAATGCTATTCGTGAAAGTCTGCGGCGATATATGTCTTCTAATTCAGCGCGAATTTTTAAGGCAGCGACACTGGAAGATTGTGAGTAGTACGAAAAAGTGAAACGCGCAACACGGTTTTGCAAGGACCCAGTATTAGCTACGAGATAGGCTTGGTGTGGGTCCCAAATGATTGCTACATATTCAATTTTCGGGTGAATGAGCGGGATGAAAGCAAGTTGCTTCAGACGCGGAGGAGCCTGTTTGAGCGTTAACATAAATGTCCTTGACACAAATGTTGAATAGTGAACTTAGGACTGATCTCTATGTGGCATCGTATTTTGTTTGTACGAAATTACTGTGAGAGTCTGTAACTCTAACTACATATAGGAGGTTGGAGAAGTAACTTATGATGAATTTTTCATAAGGCCCATGAAATCCACAATAGCGGAGTTTTTGAAGCAAAAGATCGTAATCGACGGTATCGAACGCTTAGAACAAAGGACTAATACTGCCTCATTTTGGTCAGTGTGTTCATCAGGTCGAAGAAATCCTCGAGGGTGTACATGGGGCGAAGCCCATGGCCCAAAGTGTACTGCACCGGGTTAAGCACTGATAACCTTTCTCAAAACGACACCATAATCTGATGAACAATGGTCTCCAATGCGCGGCTTGGAATGGGTAATAAGCAATCGATCTGTAATTATTTGTGTCCCGTTCGGAGCCCTTTTCATGGCTTGGTCAAATAAATGTTATCTTCAGCCCTTGCGATGTTTCGCCAGTTTCGAGGCCACCGTTCAAAATGTCTGCAGTTGGTTATGGTTATTTAGTAAATCCTGGATTCTGATTTTGCCGTAGCCGGGAGGCTTGGATAAAAGAATCTCTAATTTGCATCCACAGCGGGGGAAGAATGCTGAGCGGAGCTGCAGCGGTGCATTATAAGGCACAGCGCAGGAGGATTATTGTGCTTTAAGGTCTCTTATTGACGATTTTCACGACCTAGAGGGGGCGCCTCAATTGATCCAATACGGCGGCGCTACGGAGGACTACTCGGCCCGGGGTCAGCCTTTGTGGAATCGCGCTTGTTTTAAATTTTCACAGTAAATTCGCGCTTGCTTGCCAATGGAAGCAATATTGTGTGAGTCAGACAGTCTCGCTTATCGATGGTGTAAAGAAATAAATGAGAAACAACGAAGAAATCGCTGTCTGGCGTTCCAAAACGACGACCGGCATGAAGGTGGAGTGATAGACGGTGGACGTGCGCTTTGGAGATAATTTAAAATAAACCACATTGACGATTAAGAATTTTGTGCAGCGGGTGAATGGAAAAACAAATGATCAGGTAAGCAAGACCCACCGATTGCGGTGCTGCTTCGCACAGAACAAGCTAGAAAAGTTTGGTAGTCATTGTCGCTTGTGTTTTAACTCATAAAGCTTGCACCCTTTTGCGTTTTTTTTTTCGTGCTCATAAATTTTATTAAGAATGTGCTGCACTAAAATGAGCATATAATTCTAATCGTCTGTATGCAGGTGGAAAGTGAGACCAAATGAGGTTGCCTGCTTCCGCACACTAGCAATTAACCGAGCCTTTCGTGCCCTCAGTTTGTTCATATGCATTAAAAGGAAGACATACCTATAATGAATGTAAGGACACTACGATACAATTATTTTCGTTCAGTTCTGTTTGATTCTGGTGATTCGTCCGTCTGTCTTACTGATTCCAGCGACAGAGAGTTCATCGGGCAATCAAAATGCAAAAATAATCTAATTAATGATTAGGAGTTCAAATCATATTCTTAAATCGCCTCCTCTGCGAATAAGGAAGCAGCATGTCACCACACAAGCATGCTTTAATAAGGCCTACAGTTACAGAGACGATCGTACAAAACTCTTCGCGCTTGAACTGTGCCTGTTAGCCATGTGTGCTTGAAGATGTTATTTTAACTTATAGCGCCTCCTATTTACGTGGGCCCTTCTAGTCCATGCAAATAATGTTATAAAAATACGAGACTGGGCGCCTGGGAAGAACCGTGCTGTCTTGATCCTGCGAGCGCTTCACTACAGCGTGGAAAGCTCCCGTTCCCATGCTCTCTCTGTACTGACGGCACCAGAAGAATCACGCAGGGACACTTAGCGGCTCTTCTATTTCGTTAGCTTGCAGACATCCATGTAACAGCGTTCTCAAGGAATATTTTTACAGCAAATAACTGACAAAAACGTCTGGATGCTCTGACGAGCCACTCAGGCAACTGAGCAAATGATGAGGCTCCGAGCGCCAATCCTTCTTGGACAAGTTCGCGGCGGCTCCGCGGCGTGGCGTCGATTTCTTAAAAATCTGCTGATGCGAAGTTATTGCGGAACACGTTCGCAATACCAAGCGACTTGCATCAATAACAGCTCTGGTCATCTTGTCGTATATGCTCTGTTTGCTTGTCTAGTCCAAGAAATCTTTTAAAAGACATTTATTTATTTATTTCAAGATACCCCTAAAGGCCCTCTTCACGAGGGTATTACATAGGGGGTGGTAAAAATTTCAACTTGAATACATAAAAGGAACATTAACATGAGTAACAGGGCAAAAAAAAGAAGCAAGAAAAGAGCAATAACTGGTAGTCAGCAAGAATCGAAATGTTGCGGAACAACAAGACGCAAAATAAACAAAATGAAAAAAAACAAGAAAAGAAAACACAAAGATAAAAACAACGGAATAGACAAAACGAAAAGCAAAACTCGAACACATTGCGGTGAGCAGAACAGAACTAGAAGAAAACTACACATCACATCTCTCAAAGTTCATGAAATGATGTCGCATTCGTTTCAGTTGCGATTGTGTAAGGCAGCCGGTTCCAATCAATAATGGTTTTGGGTATGAATGATTTAGCAAAACTTGAAGTGTGACATGTGATGCGTTTGATTTTGAAAGGATGGTCACGGCGTGGAAACACTGCTGAGGGTAGTGAAAGAAATCGTCGTGAAGCAACGGATGATGGTAAATTTTGTGAAAAAGAGTTAAGCGAGCCAGTTTACGACGATGGGAAAGGCTGTCAAGTCCAGCACGAGCTTTTAAAGCCGTGACGCTAGTAAAACGTGAGTAGTAAGAATAAATGAAGCGAGCAGCTCGGTTTTGCAGGGATTCTATGTTATCTTTGATGTAGGCTTAATCTGGGTCCCATATGGCGGAAGCGCACTCAATTTTAGGTCGAATTAATGTAATATAAGCAAGTTTACGCACATGCGCAGGAGCATGTCGAAGGTTACGTTTTAAAAGGCCAAGAGAACGGTTAGCAGCTGCTAGAATCAAGTTAATATGATAGTTCCAGGTTAAGTCTGATTGAAGGTGAACTCCTAGATACTTGTAAGTGGAATTTGTCTCAACTGTTATGTCATTAAGAGAGTATGCGGTTGGTATGCGATAAGAATTTCTAGTAAAGGAGACGAGCTTTGTCTTAGAGGGATTTAGGGTCATAAGCCACAACTGACTCCAAGTGTTAATAGAATCGAGGTCAGTTTGTAAGGATTGTCGGTCACAGTCATTTGTAATGGTTCATAATATGTAATGGTTCATAATATGTAATGGTTCGCAACACAACACAGTCGTCAGCAAACTGTCTAATTTGTGAAGAAATTCAATTTGGCAAGTCATTAATAAATATTAGAAAGAGCAGGGGACCAAGCACACTCCCCTGAGGCACACCAGATGTGACATGGGCCATTGTAGAGTTAGAACCATTAACAGAAGTGAACTGAGCGCGAGATGAAAGGAAGTCTTTAATCCATGCTAGTACCTGAGGCTGAACATTAAGGTGCGATAGCTTGAGAAGTAGTCTATGGTGGGGAACCCGATCAAATGCCTTTGAAAAATCTAAAAACAAAGCATCGACTTGAATTACGGCATCTAAAGAAGTAAATCAGTCGTTAGTAAATCCGGCGAGCTGAGTGTCGCAAGAAAATCCCTTGCGAAAACCGTGCTGATATTTAAATATGATGTTATGATCTTCAAGATAATGAATGATCTGAGTGTGTATGACATTTTCAAGGAGCTTAGAGAAAGTGCAAGTCAATGATATGGTTCTATAGTTTAGATGATCAGAGCGGACGCCAGATTTGAAAATTGGAATTACTTGGCTATACGCCAGTCGTGCGGGATGGAGCCAGAAGATAAAGACTGAGAAAAAAGTACAGACAAGACTTGGAAAATACTGTGAGATATGTTTTTTAGTATTTTGTTGTTAAAGCCCAGTGGATCCGCGCTTGTGCTAATTTTAAGATTACTTAACAAAATAAGAATACCATGTTCCCTGATGACTATTGGGGGCATTGAATAATCGTGGAATGGGTTGAGAACTGGAGAGGTGGTGATGACTTCTTGAGTGAAAACAGATGAAAAGGCATTGTTGAAGAGCTGAGCAGAATGAACATCGTCCAGCTGGTCACCATTAGAACTCGTCAAAAAAGAATCAGCACGCGAATGAGGATTAATTACGCTCCAAAACCTACGGGGGTTATTAGATAGCATGGTAGGCAAAACGTCATTATAAAACTGGTGACGGGTAGCTTTAAGCATTTTTTGGTAGTTTTTATCACTTTGTTTGTATTTTTCCCATGTGTTTAATTGGTTGTTAGCAACTCAACTGCCTTCATATACAAACGTTTTTTCTTATTATTAGCTCTTCGCAGCCGCCCACTGAACCAGGGCGCACTTTTGCTGCACTTAATTGTGATAACCGGTATGTATTTTGTAATGAGGTTAATTAGAGTAGTTTTAAACACTATCCAGTTCTGCTCAACAGAACGGATTGTAGATTCAGCCAAGAACCGCCCAGAGAAAGAGGTTAATTCATGGTTCATTTGGTCAAAATTAGCTCTGCTATAACACCTGATCATCTTGGCGGTAGTTTTTCTTTCGATAATTCTGCAATTGATGCACCCAGTAATAATGCATTGGTCAGAAAGACCATTAAGGTGAAATATTTTAGAACAAGCATCGGGATTATTGGTTAGAATCAAGTCAAGAATGTTTGCAGTGGTACCTGAGTATCGCGTGGGCTTTGTAATGAGTTGAGTTAGGTGAAAATCAAGACAAATGTGTAGGAAAGCGTGCGCATCCTTATCACTTGGAGGAACAGATAGTGTTTCCCAATTGATGTCTGGGAAATTAAAGTCGCCAAATATAATTAGGACAGCATTTGGAAAACGCGTACACACATCGGTCAGTAAGCGACAAAATTCATCTGCAAAGCCATCATACAGGTCGGGTGGGCGATACAACACACCAGCAATAATGTTCGTAGCAGTACATTTCAAGGAGACGAATACACACTCGAGAAAAGTAGAAGCAACAATTGGTATAGATATGAGCTCTTGCTTAATCGCGATAAGCACACCACCTCCTCTTCTGTTCTTTCTGTCGCAACGAAAAAATTTAAAACTTGATTCGCATGAAAGGATGTCATCATCTGAGATATAATCGGTAAGCCACGTTTCAGTTAGTGCTATTAATGAGGTTCCAGACGAGTCGATAAGGGAGGAAAGGGCATCACTTTTCGCTGTAACGCTTCTGATGTTAGTATATAGGAAGCAAATGTTATCTAAACACTTCGGTCCCGGTAAGATTGGCAGTGCACGATCGGAAGCACCATGATGATTTGAAATTTGTCAATTGGTAGAAGGCTCACTTAGACGCACAGCCCGGTTGCCAGTAGTGTCCCAGAGATAAACTTCGTCGTTTACGTGAAGTTTATTAAAATACAGACGAATCCGGTCCCCCTCTTTCTTTATCGTCTTAGAAAACTGCCACAGTTTACGGCGCTTATCACGAACAGTCTCAGAGTAGTCGCGTGATATGCTCAAATTGGTGTTCTTTAGTTTGTAGCCAAGACTAATGACGGATTCAACTTCTTTCTCATTATAAAATTTGGCAATAATGGGTCGTTTCTTGTCAGTCGAAAGACGCCCGAAGCGGTGAGCTCTGGCAACGGAAGTGACAGTAATGTCAAGTTTTTCTGTGCAAAATTCTCTTACATACCGCTCCGAGTCTTCCCAAGGCTCAGATGGATCAGAATCTTCGATGCCAAAAAACAACACGTTCGACCGCCTTGAGCGATTTTCCAGATCATCAACTGTGTTCTGAATTTTTTTAGAGATATCCGCATTTGAAACAGGCTGGCTGGAGGGTAGAGGTTCAATTTTGCATTCCAGGTCATTAACTCTTTTAGTTAACTGTTCCAGGTCGTTCCTAAGGGTGACGTGGAGGTTCAAGACTTGATTTATCGATTCAAGAATGCTTGTGTTGTTCGCCTCAAGACGCTGAACGGCTAAAGCTACAGCGTCAAGCTTGTCTTCTTGCGCTTTAGTCATAGGGCCTGGGTTTACCTCCACGTCACCGCCAAGAACCAAAAGGCGCCAAATGTACGACGCAGCAGCACGAACATGCTTCACATAATCCACTACATCAGGATAGGTTTCCCTTACTTCTGGCAAACTCTGCAGCGAAAAAGAAGCGCATTGCTGGAAAGAAGATGGTAAACGTCCTCATCCGCGTTCCACCCAGCCTCACCGCAGATAAACAGCCAGCGCATCCATTTCTGTGCGGCTAGACACTGCATTCAACTCTATCGCTAACCGGTGCTGCTAATTGCTATCGCTTTCCTTCGCCACGGAAGGGGACGAAAGTCCTGAGAGTTGCTTCTTTTTTTATTTCTTCAGTATAAACCTTGTGCAAGTAAGATGAATGACTAAAAGAGAGGGAAATACGGAATGGTTCAACGTTCTGCTGGAACTCCTTTGGCTCTTCTTTTTAATTTGTACGCTTGAAAAATATCCTACACGGAGACCCACGTTTATGCTTGCGCAAGGTACGCAGTCATATGCTTGTGCGAGTATTTCGACAAATAGTCACTCAACTAGCTATCTCCTGCATCGGCTCACGCAAACCTATCAACATCACTTCGTGGGACTGCGTCTGTCGTGCACTTCCGGAGTTTATAAGTTTTGTTCGAGTTTTGTGGACTTGTCATTGTGAACCTCACTACGCGAGCCTTTGTCTTCTTTTTAGCGCAGATTACGGTTGCCGCTCGTACAAGCATAAATATTGAACTGTGCGTTGAGCAAAGTTTCCATTTTTACCTGCGATAATGATCCCGCCATATATATACGTACAATTTAGCAGGCTGCTTTCTGGCGCCATCTTACGAAAGAAACGTGCATCATTCAGGGCGCTCGCCGACTTCTACATTTTGTCCTCGTCGTCACCCGTGATCTGCAGCACGCGGCGCACTTCCTTTTCCACCCGAGCACTTTGCAACGCGTACGGGCCTCTTTCATCCGTGTGCAGAAATAGGAGGGACGAGCGGCCCATCCTGGTGGGTCCCTGGGTCATTTAAGTCCCACCCGTGCGTGAGCGCCTTGTCCCAATTGTGTTTCTCATGAGTAATGGGAGGCCCCCCTACTTAGAAACCACACATGCGGTGAGAGAATAGCGGCCAGAAACATTTCCTACCTACGAGCCACCGGACTCCGACGTCGCCCGATGAATTCACTTTTCCTGCTGCGGCCCTCCGCGCCATGTCAGCGAAACTGGAAGAGGAAAGCAAGAGGGAGAAGGAGGTCCGAAAGAGCAAGATTTTAGTGCATTCCCTGAACTGCGTCTATGAACCGAGCGAGAGCGCGTCTTATCCGCTTTCGCGTGCAAGTCATCGCGTGATGAGGCGCCTTTGCGCCAGCCCATTGCGAAAGATGGGGCGAAAAGTACGCGTGCTCGATCTCCTCGCTGAACATTCGAGATCGCGTTCGTTGCTCGTGCGTTCGTCCTCTGAGATAGCGGCCTCCTGGACGGTGAAGTTCTCCGAAGCAGCGCGGTCTAACCAACTCCTAAGTGTTGCCGCGAATAAGAAGTGCGGCAGAAGCACCACCACGTGACGAAGACGTAGCTAGAATGCACGGCTGCGAGCGCAGGCAAACGGCTGCGGATAAATCGCAGTGATAGATTGGGGGATTCGACATAGCTGATTCCCTTCAGGAAACTAATTTTTCTTTCTGTGTGTGTGTGCCGCCGCGCACCCTACTCTCCGCTCAGAGCAAGCCTGTTACGGTAAAATTCGCAGAGTGGTCTGCACTTATGGGATCCATTAGGAGACACACTGCTCGTCCCCCAACTATCGGCGCGCTACTGTCGCGCGTTGAGGACTTGGGTCATTTGCAGACAACGCACTTGGTCGAGCTGTTCGTGCTCGAGGAGCCAGCGCGACCACGTGGCAATCAGCCCGGACGGCGAGAGTGCCGTGCAGACCTTATGGGCGGGTTTTTCTGCGCATCTACGCGCGTGGGCGTTTGTGCGCAATTCATGATGTTCTTCGTATAATGGAAGACGCACAGACGAGATCGCATTGTCCACTTATGGAGGAATTAATGGACTCGAAAAAGACAAAGCGTATTCCTCGCGAACGGACAACGAATGCCGAAACTTCGGAATTATTCCTGACATTGCTTTTTTTTCTTATTCAATGATGGGCGAAAAGAAAAGAGCACGGCTGGTGCTGGAGCTACTACTCTACTTTGTTGATCACATGGTGCGCATATTCGGATTCGTGCAAAGCTTAAAATAATCACCTACACGAGGTACAGGCGTATTCTTCATTGCTGCTCCTACAGTCTTCTGCCCGCTGCCCCCAACTCCCGCCACTTCTGAGTTCAAAGGGGTCGAGCACCTTCAAGCATCCCTTTCTAAATTAGTTTGTCAACATCGGGTACGTAATCCGTACAAAAACGTGACATATGAGACGTCAGTGGTCAAAATTCACAGAGTTCTTTGTAGATGTTCGATAAGATCGGTTCGTGATTGGCTGAAATCCTCTACGCTGGCGAATCACGGTGGCGAACAAGAAAGTAGTCGAGGAGCTGCGATATCATTTAACTTTAAATACTGTAGAATATTTTATACTAATGTTTGATATCTTCGCTGTGGGACTACAGTGTTCTAAAACATATGGAGGTTAAGTATCTTAGAAAATTCCAACCCTCAGATATTTTTTTTTTTTGAGGCTGAATGAATACGTTAAAGGTTTGCCTTTATTCCCAGTAATTTTTGCTTTTTTTCATGAGCGCTGTGAGTTTCATTCAGATAAGTTAACGGTCGGATTATTAAAGCCTTTATGCATCCTATATAATGCAGCCCGAGTTATGTCGATATTAGAGCACCCTCTTGAGCGGAGAAGTTTAGATTTGTGGCCTACTGAAGCCACGTGACGTGCACTGAGAAAAGCCATTTGAAAACTATTGGTATTAACGAAAGCGAACTGTCGCTCTTGCAGTCTTAAACGGTGTTCTATAGAAGCTGATCACATGTCAAGTACTTACACGCAAAGCAGTTATACAGCATGTTGGAAACGCTGGAATATGACACCATAGATTAGCTTACATATCTTACTAGCCCATAAAGCCCACTTTAACTCTTTCCCTACCACGCCCGTTGACTGCAGTTAAGCCGCTATAAAGATGGATGCGCCGTTCCGCGCCATTCTGCTACATGCTGCGCCATTTGCCTCGAATCTACAAGACTACAGTTTAATTTTGTGTCTAGTTTGTCTATTTTTCTCGCGGCAGTAATTTTCGAGCCGCTTGTAAAAACACCGGAGCATAGCAATTGAGAATGGCTGCCTCCGCCAGCCTGGCACGCGCCCTGAAAAACAGCAAATCGCGTGATTTAGCTGCGTCCGCGGTTGGTTTTGTTGCTGATCAAGGTGACAGTGACTCTGCGAATGTTGCCTCGTCATCCGATTTTAGTTCAGAGGGTGAAGAGCCGTGGAACCAGCCCACAGCATCGGTGGCAGCGCCTTGGTTTACTATTTGAGTCCGTTTTGCTCGTCTCAGTGGTCGTTTTGAAAATATTATTGGCGTTACTGATGTTATTTCTCTAATTTTTATAGATTACACATTATTTGGGCAGGATTTGATACCGCTTGCGCTCCGAAGTGTTCGCCCGACTGTTTCGCCTAACGTCCCTGCCTTCCAGGCGAAAAACTGAGCAAAGTAGAGCTTTGATTTTTGCACAAGTATTCGTTATTAGATAGGCAAGCATCTGGACATTCCAAAGGTTCAATAAATTGTTTTATTTTTGATACAAGCATATATTTGCAAGTTTTGCTTGCATTTTCTGTAAAAATTTTGATTTCGCAAACAATGGGCTTGGCAGCACAGCAGTGATGGCCACGTCCGCTCACCTGCGTCGCCTCTCTGTTGCGCAGGTACTGGTGCTTGCATTTGCGCCGCTAGGTCCGACTGATGGTCTCAACACCGACATCAAGGGGGCCGTGGGCTCCTCGGTCCTCCCGGCGCAGCCGCCCGTACGCGTCATCGCTCAGATCCACTTCCGTGCCCGGCTACAATCGCCTGACCCAGCTCAACACTCCCAGTACCCTCGGTCTCCCCAGCTGTTCGTGTGGCCTGTCTTGGACCGTTGCATCAGCAACGACTCTGCTATCTGGCGGCATGTGGCGCATGCGCGCCTCGAATCGCTCCCTCCCCTCTCAACATCGATCATCTGCATACGTGCTACTACGTCAACAACCCATGAATGACATCAAAGGACCCCTCCACTACTCGTCACCTTTTATGGGCTTGGCAGCACAGCAGCGATGGCTACGTCCGCTCACCTGCGTCGCCTCTTTGTTGCGCAGGTAAATTACCGCTGCCCACTATTTGCAAAGCGTACCAGTCATGCTGCCTTGCTTGTGCTGCCAAGTCCACAGTGTTGTTTAGCGATTGCTTATGACTACATCAGTGTCATCCATCAATTATTAATATTGGCAGGTGACGTCGAGGAAAATCTCGGACCTAACACCCGCTCTACTGATGCATCAGTTGAAATAATGGAAGCCTTGTACGAAATACGTACTGGGCAAGCAGCTTTGTTAGGCGAAATGAAAAGCACTCGTTCAAAGTTATCCCAGAGTGATAAAACATTCGAAGAAATTAAAAAAGACTCGTCAAAATTGAAGAAGATTGTGTATCCTTTGCCGCAGTTCGGGAAGATATTAGCGATGTGCGAACGCTTGCGGAGCAAAATTCAGGTGAAGTTGAAAATCTATCTTCCAAAATGGCTGATTTGGAAGATAGATCACGCAGAAACAATTTATTATTTTTCGGCTTGTCAGACACTGCCAACGACACATGGGCCGAGTCTGAAAAGTTGGTTACAGATTTATGTAGGGACAATCTTGACGTCACAATCACCCCATGGATGTTGAAAGAGCGCACAGGCTTGGAAAGTTTCAAAGCGACAAGAAACGGCCGATCATCGTTAAATTCGCTCACTTCAAAACCAGAGAGAAAGTGCTTTCTTGCGCTAGGAAACTAAAAACAGTGACTACAGAATCTCGGAAGACTACTCAAAACCTACCCTCTTTGTCAGGAAACAGTTACTACAATTTGCGAAACTCCAATCATAAACATACAAACTCCGCCATAATAAACTAATCATTGATAACACACTCTATACTTTCGACCATTCCTCACAAAAAGTCGTTCCCCGCCACCCCCTGCTGCCCCTCTCCGTCCACACGCCCCCCCCCCCCCCCCCCCCCCCCCCGCCCCCAAGTCCGCACGCCATAGATACTGCATAAACCTCCCGTCAGTCCGAAGCTCTGCTCCTTGTCATTCCTTTACACTAATATCCGAAGCCTCCTGCCCAAACATGACGCCCTTGAAAGCCTTATGCGCACAATAGATAGCACCATAATCATACTTACTGAAACTTTGCTAACATCATGCATACATGACTCTGAAATACTTTCCGTTTTTCGTAACTACACTATTTTCCGTCGCGACAGAACTAATAGACGGAGAGGAGGCGTGCTAATAAGAACCCATGATTCGCTTCGTTGTTCTGAAATTAAAACTTCATCACCTCTAGAAATATTGTTCATTCAGCGCCACGCTTCATTTCTTCCCGTTGTCATTGGCGTTTGCTATATTCCACCTGATTTAACCGATTCTTTTGTTGCTAATTTTCACGAAGCACTTCGCGTGACAACCGCGGCTCACCAACATACTCCAATTGTTCTTTTCGGCGGCTTTAACTTTCCTGCAATAAACTGGTCCGACCTTTCCACCACTACATGTAAAGATAACATCGAAAGCGATTTTGTCAACACGTGTCCAATCTTTGGTCTGTCCCAGCTCGTATCAAACCCGACAAGACAAAGCAATCATTCCTCCAACATACTTGACCTCGTATTAACTTCTCACCCTGATAACATCCCGCCGCTTCTTCATTCACCAGGACTCAGTGATCATTCCGTAATACAATCTACGTACTTCTGGCAGTTGTCACGCACAAAAAAAATACCAAAAACATTAACTCTATACCTCTATACGACAAAGGCAACTATGCAGCCATTAATTCTGAACTCGCTGAATTCTGCATGTGGCTTCTCCCAGATTTTTCAGAGCGATCAATCGAAGATAACGGGTCCCTTTTCAGAAACAAGATGCATCAACTTATAGATAAACACGTCCCTACGATCACTATCACCGAAAAACCATCGTCATCATGGTTCAACAAAGAACTGAAACGCCTCAGAAACAAAAAGAAAAGACTTTTTCGATCCACAAAACGCTTTGACACCGCATCTGCATGGGAACGATATTATTCTGCAGAAAAAACATACTTATCTTTATCAGGCAAAACTAAACGTACATTTTTTCTCGTCTGTCCTACCTTCCATGTTGCACACCAACCCCCGCAAGTTCTGGAAAACTATAAACCCATCACATTCTAAGCCTCTAACATTACATGACGACGACAACAACCTTATCCCGGAACACGAATCTAGCCAGCTCTTAATAACATTTTTTCTTCAGTTTTTACAAAAAAAAACCTGACGCTGACTTACCGGATTTCCCAGCTCTCGGTCACCCAGCTATGCCACAGATTACATTTGATGCTAATGGAATCATGAAACTCATTTGAAACTTTCATCTTCATCTGGTGTTGACGGCATAAATTCTAGAATCCTAAAATATACTAAAAACACTGTAAGTGTAATGTTATGCCACCTCTTTCAGCAGTCCATATCAACAGGTGTCCTTCCACAAGATTGTAAAGTTGGTAAAATCATTCCAGTCCCCAAAAAGGGCTCACCTGATTCATGCAAAAATTACCGCCCCATTTCCCTCACAAGCGTCTGTTCGAAACTAATGGAACATATTATTTATTCGCACAAAGTCAAATTCCTTGTCTCCGTAAAATTCTTCCATACTAACCAACATAGCTTTTTGAAAGGACGTTCATGTGACTCCCAATTGGCTCTCTTTATTAATGACCTAAGCTCCAACCTTGACCTAAACGTTTCTACTGACACTCTCTTCCTTGATTTCGAAAAAGCTTTCGATAAAGTACCGCATAAAAGACTGCTACTAAAGATATCGTGCCTAAATCTTAATCCGTTTGTATTGGAATGGCTTTGTAACTTTTTGACTAACATAGAGCAATTTGTCTATGCTAGCAATCATTCTTCTCCACGTAACCCGGTCGTTTCAGGTGTTCCCCAAGGTACAGTCCTAGGACCTTTGCTTTTCCTCACATATATTAACGTTCTTCCTTCCAGTATTTCTTCTACCATCCGCTTATTTGCTGACGATTGTGTAATTTACCGCCCAATCAGTAACAGTACTGACGCTGGCATTCTTCAACAAGATCTCAACCGAATCCAAACTTGGTGCAAACGTTGGTTAATGTCTCTCAATATTTCCAAAACATGTTTGATTTCGTTCCATCGTCGGCAGATGCATACTCCTTCTAAATACACTCTTTTCGGTTCAGAAGTGTCGTCCGTCTCTTCCTGTAAGTACTTAGGTATTACTGTAACCCAAAACCTAACATGGTCATCTCATATCATGAACATCGCTAACGAGGCTAATCGTACCCTTGGTTTCATATGGCGCAATCTACGATTTGCCACCCCATCCATCAAGTCATTAGCATACATAACTTTTGTCCATCTTAAACTAGAATATGCTTCAGCTATATGGGATCCTCACCAGTCTAACCTCTCTTTAACCTTAGAAAAAATACAAAATCGGGCTATCCGCTTCATTTATTCTGATTACTCATACTACCCTTCTTTCTCTGTTTCAGGGAAGCTATCTCGTGTTGTTGGTATGACGGCGCAACATAGAGCTCTATTACCTTTCAATATAAAGCTTCTTGTTTACAATACTCTCTTTTTTTCTTCTTTGTATTATTGTGTATTGGTATGGGGTACCACAACACGTACAAATCTTGAAAGAATACATGTACTGCAAAAAAAAATGTTCGAGCACTTTTTAATGTACCGTATAATTCCCATACTTGAGAGCTATTTTCGAAAGCGAACATAATGCGCGTGTTTAATCTTTATAACTATAAGTTAAGTCTGGGGTTCAAACTGGAGGTGAAAGAAAATTTCAAGTTTTTTCATGAATTATCAGATCTCGATGAAAACACACATTCCTACACCACCCGTTACATAGACCCGTGGAAGCTGGTCACTGCGCGGGCAAATTATTCTAGGCAAAAAGTGTCATACACACTGCCAACCCTTTTAAATTCACTCCCCAAATCAGGTATAGATTTGCATACGATTTCTGTACGAACCTTACGCAAACATTTCATTAACAATCCTTGCCTACAATAACAACTAAAAGTGTTATCTTGCCTTTTGTTATGTTTACCTCTTGTGACTATCAAGTGTACGTGCATTAATTTTGAGTGTTGTGCTTTCTGCAAGTTTTTTTGTTGTTGTTCTCTCGCTGCCTGCATTGTAGGGAGGCTGCGGGCCTTAATCAAGTCGCTTGGTTGTCAAGCGGCTTTTATCCGCAGTCTCCCCCATCACTGATGGAAATAAACGAGTTTATTATTATTATTATTATTATTATTATTATTATTATTATTATTATTATTATTATTATTATTATTATTATTATTATACTAGTGTGCTTTAAAATCAAAAGCCAACTTACCCAGCCTTGAAACGCGACAAAAAATTTCTCCATTGTGCCTCTTTCATATGTTTTATCATTCATCTTTAGGAGAATCAGTCATATCACCTACTTATCGCATCCCAAGCCTATTAATCACCATAAGGCCGTCTACGCCCCCACCGCAAGAACTACCGCTCATTCCCGATCTTTTTTCGTCCCGTCATCCCGGGACTGGAGTGATCTACCACAGGACGCCGTGCATCACATCAACGCCATCCATTTTAAGAACGCTATCAAGACCATAGTTGTTTAGCTGCCATGCCCATCCCCCATGTAATGCCCCATACCAGGGGCCTTTGGGGTATCAAGTAAAAAAAAATTGATGACTAAGACATGAAATGCATGAGCGACGCCCAGTATTGAACAGGGTGTTTAACTGACCTCATTTTGGTCTATTACGTCACATTTTAAACTTCATAGCTCTTGGATAAAAAAAAATTAACGAAAACCCAAAAATACGGCCATTGTTCCCACGGTGAAGAAAGAGTTAATCTCGGTTGCGCATTCCAACACTTGCTCCTTAAAGCTACGCAGCAGCGGCACTGAGGCGGCTGAATTCACGATGTACGCGTAAGCAGCAAATCATCAAGTGTAGCGGCCGGATTAGCCCTGACAGAAACAAAGCTTCTTCATAACTGCAAAAATGATGACGATTGACAACGATTGATAACGATTCATAATGATAACGAATGAAAACGATTTATTTGAGCGGGAAAAAAGTTGTAGGCAAAAAGATCGAGGCTTTTGTGGGGCCTTTGAGTAGCACTGATGATTTTGCAGAAATTTAATTTTAAAATAAATGTTAAAACACCATAATTTATCCACGGAAAAACCCGGTGTTTCTCCAGAGAGACAAGATGGATATTTATACGCAGTATGAGAAAAAGATTACTGCAACGACGGCACTAGGGGCGAGGCGATGGTGCTTGCGAGACTACAAAAAGCCAAAGAAAGCCCATTGGACCGTCTGCCAAACAAAATTCGATGCATTGGTCGCGCGCGCACTGCTCACGCTGTCGCGGCTCAGTGGCCGCGGGCCGTTTGTCCCCAGCGGCTCACTTGGGACGTGCCGTCCGCACACATGCTCTGCCCCGGTTTGTTTTGTTTGCAGAAGAATTATAGTACTGCCACCAGATGTCACTGTCCACGAAGTCGTCGGTCGCCTCTCCGATTAAAGCCGCCGCGTCTGCGCCAGTCGCTGTCGCGGAGCGGGGTCTTGCGCCTCTTGTCGATGAATCGGCTCAGCCAACTCGGAAGAAAGCACTCTTTGTTAATCTTGGCACGGCTGGAATATTTTATGCTCATGTTCACCGCGCTGGCCGATCAGAAATGATGATCTTCGTACGTGATCAGGTCATTGACAGGGGCGCTCCATTTGGTGTGTCAAAATGCTCGTAACAGGCATTGCAAGCACGATAAGAAATGTACGACATGAGCGCGCACACCATTTCACTGCAGTCAAGCACAATCAAATTCTTGCGCTGTGACCAGGGGCAAAAGGTAGGTTTCTCAGTTAAGAACAATTGCTGAAGTCCGTAGCCACAGAGGAGGTTTCTTCCGACAAGGATAACCGATATTCAACAAGTTGGTAAGTTTCAATCGCTGCTTTAGTTGCCGCTTAGTAGTCCTAAGTGAAGCCCGTGGAGCTTTTTCATACGTTCAGGCCCTGAAAATACAGCTGAGATTATCATCTCAAAAACATTTCAAAATCATTTCAAAAATCATTTCAAAAACATCATTTCAAATCATTTCAAAAAATCATTTCAAAAACATAGAATGAAATGGTTCAAAATGGCGCCACTACATTACGTGATTATCCTCATGCAGCACCAACTTAAAGGGACACTGAGGAGAAATTGAAGTTGGCTTGTATCGACAGAATACCAGCTCCTGATTACAAAAACGCCACTCATACTGACAACAAAGCTCTTGTAACGTAGAAAAGAGCAAGAACCAAAATACAGGTATCGCCGCCACAGGCCAAACTCGCAAGTACAAGCGTCATGACGTCATATAACAAAACAGTGTTGCTGGAACCAATGGTTCTAGCAACGCTAGGACACGAGAAGAACAAATCACTGAGGCGCAGCCAATGCATGCGCAAATCTCCTTGACGTCGCCAGATGGCGCCACGTGCCGAGCAGCTACGCGCTCGCCTGAAGCATCGGAACCAATCAGCGCCTGCTCGCCGGCGTTAGGCGGGCTCCCGGTATTCCGCTAGCGGTATCAAGGTACACGGTATGCTAAAGGTGTCTATTTGCGAGAACTTCGTTGACGACTTCGAGAACGAGATCCATCGTAACGCTCGCAAAACGCCGGTGCAAACGTAAGCGAAGCGACTGTAGCGACGGCCGCAATAGCCGATAGATGCCTTCAACGTGCGGCCGGCGGTAGCTTTCTTTTCGGCTGCTGCTAGGCCGCACTGCTGGCAGCCAGAAATCACGGAGTCTGCAGCACGTCATGTTTCACGTCACTTAGTCCTCTGTCGTCATAGCCGAATCCCAAGTTTGAATCACAGCGGCGGGAAAAACCTTTTCAACTTCGAATCCAAATTTCTTAGAAATAAATGCATTTTTCGCTGCCGGCCAAGTGGCAACAAAGCCATGACATGCCGAACTATCGGATTTTGCTATAAAAAATATATTAATAGTGCTCTCCTCAGTGTCCCTTTAACAAGACCGTGCAAGAGAAAGAAATTTTTGAAAAGGATTTGCTTTGCGGCAGGATTCAATATAATTACGATTAGTGCAAAGAGTAGGCGTAGCACGCTGCAGTATTTCCAGAGAAGTGTTACTGTTACGTTTATACAGTTAAGCGCCCCCATAAATGAAGTCTGAACGGCAATATTCTATGAAACTTCTGCGCACGCTGTTCGTGTACATACCACGGCTAAATTATTGATTACCACAAAAAATCAAAGGCCAAGTCTTCAGGCATTGCTGGTAGAAAGCTGTAAAACAAGTGAAAATGCAAAAATATGCAGCAAAAATCTTATTAATCTTGAACACCTCTCTCTTAGACATACATATGAACAAGAACTTCGTGTCGTGCTCGCGTTGTGCTGTGCATTGAAATACACTTTTAACAAAGCGAAGCTTCCCCCAACCAATCAGGAATGTGATTGATGATCTGCGCGCTTCTAAAAACAAGCGTCTGCATCTATTTTGGACTGGGCACAATGACGTAAGTGTTTTCCGCATTATAGTTCGCAAAAGTTACGAAATCGCTGATGGCAATTTTGCTGCGTTGCGCCGATTTGACCGAGACTTGAGACATTCGCGTGTCGATTCGCAGCTCTATAATAACCTGCGCGACCATCTAAATGGGACCAGCCGATGGATTATCGGAATGAATAAGCTAGAAAGTAAACACTAATATAGAAAGCAACAATTCTGTTCTTGCCGTATTGTGTCGCTGTACCAATGATGTTATATACGCGCGAAAGCACACAAGACTCACAGAAGGAAAGGTATACCTCCGGGAGCTACATTTTCGCAATCATTCCATGGATGCTGTCAGGTTAAACATCCAATTCTTCGTACTTTCTGGCATTTCTAGTATGAAAAAAGAACTCCAAAGTGAACATCTTTTGCGGTGGACTGCGGGTACGCTCACCAATGGATGGCAGCAAATAATACGATGACCAAACCAAAGGCCAGTCACTTAATTACCGTTCTCACGTGCAAGCAGCTCTGTGAATTGGTCTACTATTTGCTGTTCTGCCGAGGCAGGCGCAGAAAGTAGGATGTGTAACGTTATGTTGGCCTTGAAGAGGAAGCTGCAGTGCAGTTTTAAACTAAATCACCGTAATGCCATATATTCGGATGTGTGTGCCTCATCGAAAGAAAGCTTATTTGTCTGTAATTAGTGTGGTCTCTCTGGTATAAAGGCCCGCTAACAAAAGCAGAGAAAAAGTCGGGGAGATATCAGCAGACTCATTATAATTTATAACGACGTGCTTTAGGATGAGATCATTTCTGACAAATTGTGACATCATGTGTAATGACTAATATGAAGCTTGTCTGATACATAGAAAAGTACTTGATTGCAGCGAAAGTCGTTTACACAGATTTTTTCTCTTTAACGGCCTTCTAGAGGAGCTGCATTTGGGTACGCTCCAATGGCGCGCACTTTATCAATTCCCAGCTATTTGTTTATTTGTCGCTACAACGCACATGGTCATGGAGGCTGAGTTAAACGCTCTTTTAACCTCTCCGCCTTATTATAACGGTTTCCCGCTCAGCGTATATATAGTATATCCTAGCAATCAGAAAAAAGGAAGCCACAGTCACATCCGCTGTATATGATTGCGCCCTTAACTCTAGCGGTATGTAACGCGCCCGCCCATTGTATCCTTTATATGCACTGTTCCCGCGTACTTGTGCGTGAAGCTCAGATGTTGTTATATCTCGCCAGTACTCACCGTCAGGGCCCGAAACTTGAAGGCTAACAAAATGGTTGGAAATGGGGCTAAGAAAAGTGCTGCAAGCGACAGAAATGAAAGTAATCGCTGTAACGTTAACAGACAGAAAGAAAGCAACGTTATCTATATTACTTACTCGAGTCGAGGGTAATATTCCAGATGAAATAAAGAGGTAATAGATATGACAAAGACATATAAGGCGCAGAGCTCACCACCAGTAGTCCAATACAGTCAGGTAAAGAACGAAAACGTATAGTTGAAGAAGATTGAGAGTCACGCATGAGTGGCAAGCTTAGAAATCTGCTGGGATAACCCAGACGTATCTGGTCTGAGACCGGATTTCGCCTCTAGGGCTTAGCTTAGGGGATGAAGATGGTGAAGACGACAAAAACAGGAAGATGTCTTTATTTGCAAAGACGCCTTAAAGTGTACATCAGCATATTTCTGGATTGGACTTACAATTATCTCCCCCCGCCGCCTCTTTTTTTTGCGCAAAAAAAAAATGAAGGAAACAAATCGAATGGTCTGGGGCTTGTGTGCCCGAAACTAAATCAGCTAGGGCCGGACTGCGTGGAGATAGATAAATCAGCTAGGGCCGAACTGCGTGGAGATAGAACAATAAATGGAAAGTGGCGGGTGAAATTCGCCGGGTCGCGAGAAAGAAGAGAGCGCGGAGCCCTTAAGCTGTTGAAGTTGGATAAACAGAGATCTAAAATGTTGCCATTCCAGTTTTGTGTGCAACTCAACTGCCGCATAGATGAGAAAGATTATCCCATACAATCTGACGACGATCCTGTGGCCGCGCGGCAGTGCGCGCACCCGTGACAGAACAATGGTGAGCCTCTGTGCGCACATCGAGCAAGCGAGCTTGACGTCCCGCTTGCTCTCAGCTAGTGCAGCCAGGTGCCCCACGAAATGCAGCCAAAATGCAGTCGAAATGCAGCCGAAATGCAGCCGAAATGCAGCCGAAATGCAGCTGGGTGCCCCACCCAGGCTGCTTGTGTAGTGTTCTACGTGTGCGATTCATTCGTGGCAGGACACGACCCGTGCGCGGATCGTGTATACACTGTTCATCTGTTTGTACATACTATATGCAGTGGTCGCTCGGGCACAGAACTGGACACTCGCGAGCGAGCGGCGTTACCATGTTACTTTTTTGATATTTTTAAATGGTGTACATAGCTCTTCCCTGTTTCTTCTCTTCGATCCTTTCTGTCCTTCCCCTTGTTATCCTTCCCCCACCCCTTTTATTCCCGCTGGCCGCAGGTGGGGCGCTTACTATTAGGTAGCAATTACCGCGGCCGGAGTAATCTTATCCTTGAGTTTTTTTTTTTATTTTCTTTACCACCCTCCAAAATTTAATAGCATTACATATCTGTTCGACGTAAATGTTGTAGTGAGAACACGTTTGCATGTTCCATTGAATGATAGAAGTATTGAGGTCCACAAGGCGGAGGACCTCGTTATTGCAATTCGATACTAATCACCTAGAATGGACGTCATGACGTATTAAACGCGACAAGTGTCACCTCTATTGAAATATAGAACATGCCTACTCGTAGTTTCCCATCTTGAGTAAGCCAGACTTCTATCCATACAGATTCCCCTTTAGTTTCAAGGTCACAGCGTTACCTAGATTGAAGAGAAGCATGCAATGAATACCCCGCCTATTTTTGAAGGGAAAAGATTCACTACGAGGGTCGGAGCCGAGCTTCTCGTGAGCCGGTGCACAGATTTGCCAGTTCTGCGTACGCGCGAAACCGAGTGACGTCACACGCCGCGCAGGTGGCCGCAGCCGTCGCCGGCGACTAGTCATTACTTAAGGAAGCTGCGTCGAGGCTGGGAATCGAACCAGGGCCTTCGGCATTTGAAGCGGAGACGCTACCACTCCGCCACGAAGGCTCAAGGTTTGGGCCTGAATAAAGGCGCATCTAGTGAATGCATGAGTTTTATAATTAAAATAAAAGGAATGAAAAAGTAAAAACAAGAAAAAAAGCAAAAATAAAAAGATTAGAAAACAATAAAAATAAGAAAAGAAACAAATATAAAAATAAAATAAAAAATATCAAAGATAAGAAAAGAATAAAAAACGGAAAGAAACGAAAGTAAAAATTAAATACGAAAAGAAATAATGAAAAATAAAAAATAAAAACAATAAAAATAAGAAAAGAAACAAAAATCAGAAATAAAATGAAAAAGTAAAATATGAAAAAAAAACAAAGTGCTCCTTGCAGCGCTTTAGAGAGCCAAAGTGCCCCCTGAATTTTAACCGCGCCGATTACCGTCTCCTCCTCCGCCTCCGCACAGGCAGTGTGTGGATGGCCGAACGCCTCCACCGTTATCGTGGTGCTCCCAGTGCATTGTGCGTGAACTGCGACAGCCATGACGTCAAACCAAGCATAACTGCAACTTTTCGCTTGTATATCCAGGCTTAACCAGAGCTAAGCCACTGCCTAACTTTTTTTCTTTGTACCCTTTTATGTCGTGGTCCTTCGACAAGATTTATAGTTGGACGGAAAGTAATCACTGGTTGAGAATTCAAAGCACAATGAAGTTTCCCTGAGGGCAGTTAAAGGGAACGCAGGGGTCAGAACGCAGCCCAGACATGAGCCACATTACTGCAGAGGCCGCGAACATTTTGACAAAAGAGATCCGAACTATTCATCCTTGCTGTCCTCTCTCCTCGCCTCAGAGCTGTGTAGCATGCCATCTGAAAGCTGACCCTGAAGTGGCATAAAAAGGTAAAGTCTCAGCCAGACAGAAGGATCACACATATGTTCGAAAGCTTCCTCCCTTACAGATGCATATAAGGATGCATACGAATCAAACCTTCCCTTCAGACGTCGGCAGCGGAACGAGGTGGCACCAACAGAAAACGAAATGAGGTTAATGACAATGAAAATTGACGCATAATTGCAAATTTTATGTATCGAACATGATACAGACCGTAAATTAGAGCAGTCAGAGAAAGGCCGGCCAACTGTGCACGCAGAGCCGGGATCGTATTGTGTGGGAAAGGAAACCAATATTAAAAAAACAATTAATCTGTAACAGCGGAGTACAACGAAGACAATGGACAAGCACAGAGGGCTGCAGCCATTGCAGACTAACGGCATCGTGTGCAAAGCGAAAATATAGAAGAGCGTACGACGCGAAACTGATATTAGGGTTGTGTCACAAAGACAAACGAACAAAAGAGATAAGCTCACCAAACAGGTGTAAATGTTCCGCCGAGGCCACGCACCTCGCACGGGAAAAACGCAGTTCAAATACACGGTTCCACGAAATGCCTTCCCCCTTGAAAGAACTCACCAAAGGTTTCCTCTCATAGGCATGGGAAGGGTAATGAAGAAAGATGTATCCGTGTGCTTTCACAGACCCATGCAAGTTGCCCACTTCGTCCTTTGTTAGCGATGTCCTTGCTGCTGCTGCCGCTCGCCTTGAATGTTCATGGTTAAAACCTGCTTGTTAATGGATGGCGAGAGAGCGTTGGACAGGCGTTGCAGCTGTCGGTATACGCGTGTCTTCTTAATAAGAAAACGGTGCTAAGTCCTAAAGGCAAAAACATTCGCCTCGTGTGCTGCCTTGGTTCCTACCTTCTGAGCAGCATTACTGCAATTTTTGCTCGCGCTAAGCATACCCAAGCGGGGGCCGGACTGAACATCCGCCTCGTATGAGGGAGGTGCGGGGGGTTCGACCCCACTGCCACCGGGACCCAACCGGTGATACCTTGCGTACAAACTTCTCCATGGTCTGGTGCTCGGCTTATCGGAGGTGAAATTCTTGACAAGTGGGTATTTGACACCACCTTAAGTAGACGAAGAATATCTTGTGCCATGAAACTCTTTGCGCAAGCTGCCCTTGCGCCATAGAAATTCATAAACATCATCACCATCATCGTCAGGACTAGGGCTAGGCGTATGCAATCATCATCTCTCTCCTGCCAACATACGTAACCTTCAGTAGCGTTTTCCTCTACACACCTACTCACAGACCATCCAGTCTGCTGCCAAGGAAAGCTTTGACAGCGCCCCTTTCAACACTCATTCGTGGCGCATTCGACCAAATTCTCAGGGATGCTACCATACTTGCGTTTAGCAGAAAGAGTGGCTCGCACTTCTACTTCAGTTCAGGCTTCGCTTGTCCCAGTGAACAGATTCATCGCGTTGTATTGATAAATGAAGTGATCAAAACATGCCAGTCCGTTCCTATAGTGAACGCTAGGTTCGTAATACAATGATTTAGACGTAATTAGGCTGGCATGAATTTTAACCGTTCTTCAGTTCACAGAAAGAATCTAAAAGTAAGCCGGCCGCATAAAACAACAGCCACTGTTACGCCTCGTACACCGCTGTCATGTTGGCGACAGCCGACCCAGCAGGCGATGAAAGCAGAACCAACCGCAACATCTTCTTTCAAAATCATGCTGACGTTCTAGTCTCGCAATGTGCACGCGCTCTTCCTGAAGAATTCACATTGTCCTTTCAAAGGCTAACGAAGAAGCCTGCTTTCGTGGAATGAAGGGGGTGCACGTAAATGGGCGAAAAATGTAAATGAGTTAACCGGACTTCGAATGAGAAAGTAATAAATTGCTAAACTTTCGGACTTGGCTTTCCCATCAATTCCTTTCCTTTTCAATTTAGCAGCGCGGACGGGTCTCGCGGAGAATGCTTGACCATGGGCAGTGATATGACTCGCGTATCGTCCCCTTAAATTAGACCGCCAGTGAATCTTCTCGTGCTTTCTTTCTCTCTCCGCGCTTTCTTTTTCTTCCCCCCCCCCCCCCCCCCCCCCCCCCCCCGCCCCGGGCGTGACGCGGTGCGATCCCGCGTATCTCGCTTTATTCAGCAGCAATACGGAATCCTCTCGGACAAAACTTGGCTCAGTTCAGTAATTACTCGGAAAGTCGAATTGGACGATTTGCGTTTATTGCCTTCATTTTCTCCCTCGCGCTGAAAGAAAATGAGCAGAGGAAGAAACGCCGTTTCCCTGGACAAACGAAGCGGCAGCGAGCGCGGCACGAAAGAATCGATCGTGCCTGCGGGGCACCCAATTTCGTACCGCCCAGACGATTCCCGGCCAACTAAGTCTGTGCAGTTGGACACGCTTAAGCCGTGCCAGTCGTGCCGGCACGACGGCAGTTTGACGCGTGCACAAGGACAGTGAACTTGCGCGGGAAAGTGACAGTTGGCGCCACATGTAACGTCATCGGGGCTAAAAATACCGCGCTGCAGGCGAGCCAGGAAGCCCAGATAGACTTACACTATAGCGAAGGCCTTCGGGGCAGGCTCGCGAGAAAAAAAAGGAACAAGAAGCAACTGCCGGTAGAGATTTCACAAGGCGCGGTTTTATCTTTAACCCACTGCTCGACTCTGTAGCTACCCGTTTTTATTTTCTTCACTCACGTCAAAGCACCTCTGGTTTTTCATTTTTTTTTTTTCCGCTTGCCGCGTCCCCTCGCAGCCGTCCGCCCAACGTGTAGAGAGATACGCGAAAGCCGATCCATCGTTCTGGCGACAGCGGAAGGCGATCAAATATTCGCGAGCGTCCGCATACTGGTCCAGCCCACTTTTCTTGTTTCCCTTGTGGCGTCGGCTGTCGCTGCGCGCTAGTGGAAAAAGTCACTGCGAATAAGTCTCCTCATTGCATACCGTCAAACACTACACATGTACAACATTTAACAACGAGCTGATCTCAAAGCAGCAGCTGTTCATGTCAGAAAAATTATGTGCCCTGCGCTGTGCTGCATGGCACGGCTCGCAGGATATACCCATAAAAAAACAGAGAGAGAGAGAGAGAGAAAACGCGATGCCCAGGTCTTCAGCCTTACACCGCTGCCAGCTCAGGCGGCTTCTCAAAGCTTACAACTTTTACCGCGTTATCTTGCGAGCTTCCCTCCTTCACGCTTTTTCTTCATGCATCACTGACTGTGTGCTTACGGCTGCGAAAGGACGGAGCAAGCATGAAATACAAGCTAGAAGTGCTTTGAGATGAACGAAGTAAATAAAAACGAACCGCTAGAGCCTAGAAGCACGTTAAAAATAAAACCGCGCCTTGTGAAATCTATACCGGCGTTTGGCATTCAAAATCGTCTCTGCATAAGTCTCAAAATGGCTTGTTGAGAAAGCTACGAATGATGTAAGTTGCATTAATCAATTGATCTTGAGTTTTTTTTTTCTTTTGGGGAATTAATACCAGATGTCGGCGCCACTGGGGATAAAGACACAAAGGTAAACTCCTTGATCGATGATTACAGGGTCCACTCACATCAAGCTGCCTAATGTAAGTCGCTCGAATGATTTTGTACAGGAAAATATTTAGTGCAAACACACAGTACGTATTCATTATAGCAGTAGCACGAACTACCCGAAACAAAATACATCGAAGCAAGCCACACTTCTGAATGCAAAGCGTTGAGCTATCAATTCAATTAGACGGTTCTTTACTTGTTTTACCTGTGGACACTCGACGTCAGTTGTTAACATTAGTAGTGACGGCACATCGCGGAGCTTGCAACCAAACTTGAGAAAACCCGTCATCCTGAAACTGGATATGAACAACAGCATAACTCCCCACCTTCCTTATTGCCTTTTAAGTTAATGAACTGACTTTATCGCTTCGTAATGCGCTCCGTAAACTTTGCACATGATCCGTCACTCTATACCTACTTTATGTACTGCATTCCTTAAAAGCTGAGGCCTTTCTCCAAAGGCCTTTTCGCAACGGCCGCCGGTCTACGCTTTCTTGCACCAATCTTGCAAAAAACAAAGAGGCTAGGAATTCAGCTTCAGAAACGTTGACTCTTCTAACCTCAAGGGGCCATAATAAAGAAAAAAAACGTAGTTACAAAAACTAACTGCTCCGGCTAACCTCTTGAAACAGAAAGTGTAAGAAAAAAAAGGGAGCGGCTGTTAGATTGTGGGGCTCCAAACATTAAACTTGTTCACACCCTAGCAAGTCTTCAAGTATGCATGCAGTGCTGTCGCTCTCAGGCCTCTCTCACCGTCTTTCTTTACAGCCGGCCTAAAACTGCGCACTTTGCTCTAGGCCTTTCCATTTCACGGGCGGATGGAGAGGTGATGTTTTATTCACAAAGGGCTCTACGGTTTGTACTGCGTCGAAAGTCAGACTCCCGAAAGAAGATAAAAGAAAGGATAACGAGAAAAAAAGGGCAACAGCTTGCCATGAAGGAACAGGCAGTAAATTCCTTGGAAGCGTTACAAATGGCTCTCATACCCGGAGGTCATTTCTGGTCTCAGACCAGGAGTGGGCAGCCAGGGCCCAGGGTGTCGAAAAGAGGCAACGAGGGCGTTGGCGCTACAATTGCGCGGCGACGTCGGAGACGAGCAGTTGTCGCAGTGCACAAATGGAGCGGCACCCTTCCTCTCAGAGACAACAGCGGGATGCTTATGTCGCTATGCCCGGAGTGCATTGCTTTCCCGCGGACTAACAGGTGAGCATTTCAAAGGCACTAACGGTCGACCATTAACGGTGCCGACTCAGTTTCGTCAATAACAGGCTAATGTGTTAGCACGCCTATTCGCCTGATGACGGTTGAAACTTTGAAGGTAGCCCCACCTAGCCAGATCTTGATTCACACCGCCAACCGATTCGCCCCGCTCACAGGAGACGACAGAGGCCATCGAAGAAAGTGCACATGTAAGCTTCCCTTCACTTACTAATGTGGTGTCTCTTCCTGAGCCAAGCTACAGCGATGTTACGTTACTCGCCTTGACCGTCGCCGTCATGGTACGTCTACAGACGCGGCCCAGAACAGCAGCCCAGGAGGAACTTCAAAATGAAATGGATTATATTGATCGCGCTATTGTGAATTTACAAACAGAGAAAAAAAAAAAGCTATCTTCATCCACAGTCGTGTAGTTAGTTCATGCACTTCGTCGACAACAACAAATAACTCAGCGCAAATGTCTCAGAAATTCCCTTCACCTGCATCGGCGTCGGATATTGTATACACATGAGTCTACCCTAAACTGCCCACCGACCCGGCATCGCTTTTAGGCTATGTTGTACAACAGCTACAGCCCTCAGCTGCCACTACTTTTCAACATCAGCCTCCTATCCTTCGCATGGCGCTTGGGCGACATTGCTGACCTGCTAGCACTCATTTACGCGGATAACATAAAGTCTGGTTCGTTCGTCCATCTCTCCAAACTCAGGTCACAAGTTTACAGCTCGCTCTGACAATTACACATCAGTGGTGCTCTTTTGTAGGAGTCACGCTGTCGCCACAAAACTTTCCATCGTGAATGCGCGTGGGCGCCTGCGTTTAACAGAACCCCTATCGGCCTTTATTTGCGCGGAAATAGAACTCCACTTGTCACCTCACTCCGAGTCCTCAGCCTTGACCTGTACCACTCCGGCTCCGCAGGTGCTTGGCTTCGCACAGCACGCCAGAAGGTGCCTCAAATGCTGCAACACATCCGTCGAATTTCTCAGAAGTCATGTGCTGCCACGTCCTCTATCAACCGCCCCCTCGTACGTTCTGTGCTACAGCCAAGATTGATATACCACGCCCAATTTCATCACATTGCACGCACAGATTGGGATCGCTTGGATTTATCAATCGAGCAGCAATGTGTGTTATTCGGACCTCCCCGACTCCCCCTGGAAGGAGGGGGGGGGGGGGGGGAGGCCTTTTTTGTTCACGCTCTCCAGGCCGAGGCACAATTGATTGCGCTTGATGCACTGATTCACCAGCGACGCCAAGCTCGGTGCATAAAATGCCGCATTATCTCTGAAGCCGCAGCTTTTGTAAATATATGGAAGACGGCTCTGTGACGCCTGTTGTCTCCTTCCCGCCACCACCACCTTGACTTTATCAGCAATTTACGGACAATCGGCGTGTGACCCGCATACATACACGATCCATTGGCCACCTCAGTGAGTCTAGTGTGGTGGCGGATGGAGCCTCATCTGCGAGTCACGTGATCACGGCTATCGCTTCTCTCGAGTCCACTTATATAACGAAGCTGACGGTCGCGCGGATTGCGTTCGCTGTTTCCGAGGCTCGTGGTAAGTGGGCTTCCCATATTACAGCCAGAATACAAAGTCGTACAGTGTAAGTCATTTTCGCACGTCTGCTTATTTAAACTTGACCCTATATTACGGCGCTTCCCAAGCTCTGCAGAGCAGTCACATGCTCCTCGCCGATACCCTCACTACCAAAAGGTTGGTTTAGGGACATCATAATTATCAGCCTGACTACGCCCACTACAGGGCACAGGCCCTTCCCATGTCTTTCCAATTAACCCTGTCCTGTGCCAGCTGCTGCGACCCTATCCCCGCAAACTTGTTAATCTGGATGAGAATCTCATCCGCCCATCTAACTTCCTGCCGTCCATGCTACACTTGCCTTCTCTTGGAAGCCAGACCGCTACTCTTAAGGACCATCGGTTATCTTGCCTTCGCATTGCATGCCCTGCCTAAGCCCATTCTTTCCTCTTGATTTCGACTAGGATGTCATTAACCCGCGTTTGTTCCTTGACCTACTCTGCCCTCTTCCTGTCTCTTAACATTACACCTATCGTTTTCTTTTCCATAGCCTCCTCGTCATCATCCTCATAAGATTCCTGGCTGGGGAGTGCTCTCGTACTTCGCGCGCTTTTATTTCCGTCCGTGTATGGCTTTCCGATGTCGGCGTCATCATCTGCACCAATGAAGTCGTGCCAGGCGACACCAGGTCTGGCCAGCTGTGCATCATGTGCTTAATAAAAAAAAATTATCAGCTGTTACTTAATACGAACAATTCAGAAAAGCTGTTCCCGCGGCTGTTCGGCGCCTGCATAACGACTGCGGCTTCCAAGATCCGACCGGGACCCTTTGCCTTCTTCGCACGGTAGGAATTCGAAAATCGGTGACACATGACAGCGAGCCTTAATAAATTCAGTGCGTTGGGTTTAAACGACGATCCAGAGTCTCTCTTATACCAACTCAGAGTGGCTGCAGCGCTACACCAGTATCGCTCTGTCTAGCAGAGCGCTGACACGGCAACCGCGCTATTTTGGTGCTGGAGTGAACAGGCGCCCTAAGCGCAGTCAGCCGCTCTGGAGTCTCACTCCATATACTCCTGGGCAGCAGGTTCTATAGGACCGTCTTCTTTGAAGACGGCAGCGGAGTTGGCGAGTCGACTGCAAATGAGCAAGCAGCAGCCGCGGAGCAATGCGTGGTGTTTTCTCCTGCTCCCGAGGTCACCGAGGCTGCCTTTTCCTCCCGAATTCGCGCTTGCTGCGTGCTTCCAGGGAGGAAAGGGGGAGAGCTCCGAAACGAAGGCACGAAAGCATGCGAGCCCCGCGGAGGGAGTGAGGTGGCGGGAGGTGTACGCTCTAAATGCAGTCACGCAGATATGCCGGCCTGAGCGAAAGCCTATGTCGGGGTCCTCTCTCTTTCGTACTTGGCTGATCGGTGCGTTGCGCCGAGCGTCAGGGTGAGCGTGCCTGTGGCGGGACTGAACTTCCGACGTAGGTGAGTCATTAAAACAGCTTTTCGCTGCAAAAGTCGCCCAACATTCAGGCCTTTGTCTCATGCATGTAAGGTACGAGAACGTAGCTTCCAAAGCACTGCGCCTTGCGAGTCTCCCCGATGACAAACGGCAGCGGTCGCAGTCGTTCATGCTCGTGCACAGAAAGCCGCTAACGAGAAGCTTACTGCCCTTTCCACCAGCGCCAGGCGTCGCCTTTCAAGGCGTGCCTTTATGAAGGCAGCATCTGGTAATATGCTTAGTCGGCATTCCATGTGTTCCGAATGATTTCTTTGGTATTTATTTTTACTGTTTTGCTTTATGGCGTGCCAGGCGAGCACTTTTCCCCCCGTGCGGTACCTACCTCCCTGGCGGCCTTGCGCGCTGGGAAGAGGTCCTGCTTTGAAGGCTACGCCTCCGTGTCGCCCTCACACCGCTGGTAACCTGGTCATGGTCGGCCAGGTAACATGCCTTTCGGCGATTCCTGCACTTTTGTCCCACTCCTGTCTGTGAGGCGCACACTAGACACCTGCATTAGACCTGCCCCTCTTTGCACGCCACCCGGCATAAATGCCTGCTCCGATGCGGACCTCCGCCATGTCGACCGCCGGATGTAAAAGAGTGGATGTTTGGGCCGCAGCACCGGATCTTGCTGGACTTCCTTCGGAAATCCGTCGTGTATCTCTATGTGTAAACAATTCTTTGCACCAGAAAGCACGATGTCGCAATACAACAAAAATCTCCGGAAAAAAAAAAAGAAGCAGCATTGACAATACACCATAACTATAGGACCCCGCCGCGGTGGCTCAGTAGTTACAGCGCTCGGATGCTGACCCGAAAGACGCGGGTTCGATCCCGGCCGCGGCGGTCGAATTTCGATTCTAGAGGCCCGTGTACTGTGCGATGTCAGTGCACGCTAAAGAACCCCAGGTGGTCGAAACTTCCGGAGCCCTTCACTACGGCGTCCCTCATAGCCTGAGTCGCTTGGGACGTTAAACCGCAATAAACCAATAAACCAAACCATAACTATACATAGGGGTTAGACTTTCCGATCTAAACCGAGAAAAGCGATAAAAGTATGCCTAATTCAATTTTATAAATTCCATTTAAATAAAAAAAAAAGTAGTGTATTTGGCATGCACGCCGCAGCTAGCTGGCTACCGAGAGGAAGTGGCACTCAGTCAAAGGAGAAAATGAACAGAGTGCGCAGGTCAGGGGATTGGTGAGGCAATGTACCTTTGGATTAAGCAGCGCTATTTTTCGTTTTGAGTTATTGCTCGGCCACATTACACACCTGCTAGCGTAGCAGCGTTCAATGTCATCACCCATTTAAGGGCAGTTACTTGATCAAGCTGGTTTTTTCATTGCATGTAAGGACACTCGAAACCATGCATAAGTGTTACGAAAAAGTGTCATGTTTGGCTATCGCAACGGTTAAACGGCGGTTCTATCTCTGTCATCAATACTCAGGTCCTGTCGTCTCACGCAACCTAGCGCAACAACCCAGCAGTAATATGACAATCCAGCTTTTAGATATCAACTTCCACTTGCGTTTGCGGCTACCGGTTCCATAATTTCACTTGCGTTGCTTTCCTTATTGGCGATATCATTTCCTTATGCAAGCAGAGGTATAAGTACTTTACCAACAGTTAACGATCATTTGTGTGAATAAATTACAAGCAAACAGAATGCACACGCTCACAAAAAAGCCAAGATAATCACCAAGTTACTTTTGAGAGCACAATAATGCCGCATTATGCCACCGGAAAAGACAGGCGAATCATCCGCATGAAATGATCGCCGAGAAAAAAAAAAAAAGCGGAAAGTGCAGTCTGAAATAAAGGTCAAAACGGAAAGGGCAAAACGGAAAAGTAGAACTCCTAGCCATAAGCAGATCATGTTTAGCACATTGAGTCCTTTCCATGAGATCGCGAATAATGATATAATCACGAGAGCAAGCCTCAAAACATTTCGAGGAATTCGGGTAAGAGTAGAACTAGCATGGACATAATGGAGCCACATAACGGATGGTGTGACTGCAACAGCGGCTCACATTTAAAAAGTAGAAAGAAAACAGCACAACTTTTAAGCTGATTGGAGACAGTCGAGGGATTTGGCACTCGATTTAAAGCGAACAAAACGCAGCCATCGAAAGTTTTTTGTTCTTTTTTTTTTCATGGTAAAATGTAAACAAAATAAAACGCTGGAGATTATCATAGACCTGCTGTACTTGAGCGTCCCCAAACTTCTCTTCACGCTTTTTTTTTCTTCCTAATAACGCTGGCTGGCACCCCGTGGCTTCTTCGAGACGACCGCGACAAGTACAGCATGAGTTGAACTATTTTCGGCGGACGAGGACATAACTGTTGAGGCGCTTGGTTGCTATGCTGTGCTCTTTACTGCTGTTTGCCACGTGTCTGTAGTTTAAGAGAGCACGACGACTTTTTCCTGCATTTTTCTCGCTTTTTGCTAAGTTTTGGTTTAGAATCTTTCCAGCGCAACTTCACGTTCTCCTTGAAGCGTTATCGCTGCAACTTTTCTTCGATAACAATAAAACGCGTGCGCATTAAGTGCGCAACGCATTCTGCTTTAAAAGAAGGCAGAGCACCAGTGAAAACACCCACGGTTACGTTCAAATTGAGCGAAAACAAAGAGAGGAGCAGACTGTTCCGAAGGACGTGCCTTTTCACCGCTCACTTCTTGGTACAGATTAATGACTCATGTATGCGAAGAAACATCCTCTGAGTAATAGCACTGTTGCTTTATAGCAACGACTTATTGTCTTCATTATGTAACACTGAATCATGACACACGCCTCCTTTCTTGACCACCGGTAAACGCGAAAATAATGTTTAATCCTTCATTCTTCACCGTGTCACGCGTTTCGTGTATACGTGCAATTTCTGCAGGTATATGGTTTCCGGTGGAACTATAAGGGACGCTGTAACAGCTCCGTCCGCCCATTCGCAGCAGCGCCTTTCATTGCTGGAATGCTTTATCACACTCTCCGCAGTAATCGTGCATACGCAACGGGACAAATGGAAAAAATAATAGGTAAAGGAAGGGCACAACAAAGGACCAGCCATACCTTGGCATACTGGTAACTAAGGCTCCCAGCCTATCGAGGTAACATACCAGCAAGTAAGGGTCCCTATTATCCGACCACCGCGAAGGTGGTTGCTCTTCAACAGCCGTGCTGCACGACGTCGATAACTTGAGCTGCCACTTTTCTAAGCACCGCCGTCTTTCTGACAGCTTTGCTGCAAAATACTAGTTTATTATTATAAGAATTTTGATAAGGTAAAGAAAGATATGGGTGTTTATGCTCAACTGGAGACATTTTCCAATTCTAAGATTGCACTAACCTTGCCAAGCGATGTGTTGCGAAGTACGTAGAGCATTCGATACGCGAACTGTAGCACTACACTCACTGCTGTGTCCATTGTTTATTTTTTTATTCATCTCGGCGGAATTTTTTCTCCGTGACCGTCACATAAAATGGAATGTCCCGAAACGCCGGCGATCTGTCTTGTTTAAACAATGCCCATCGCGTACGCCTGCTAGTAAAATAAAAAAATTTTACCTCTACAACTTATACATGACGGCGAGGAATTGCTTCTCGCTACTGACGCAAACGGTCACTTTGCCTCCAACTACTCTGCCGCGGGTCACCAGACAATGAAAAATTTACATCGTTAGCGCACATTCTCTTGGAAGGTCGAAGCGCATACCTCGCGAGCTCTGTTCGGTATCATCGCGACTTGTTCT
Organism: Amblyomma mixtum; assembly: GCF_055824585.1. Classification (NCBI taxonomy): domain Eukaryota; kingdom Metazoa; phylum Arthropoda; class Arachnida; order Ixodida; family Ixodidae; genus Amblyomma; species Amblyomma mixtum. The sequence goes on from NC_143014.1 coordinate 173,321,982, forward strand.
TTCTCCAGATCTGTCCGAGCTGTTTCATTTTTATCCCGCAGCCTTTGCTGAAGACCAAACAGAAGCCACGCGCGTATCTGGCAGTGGAATTCCGATGCGACCCGCACTCCCCGACCACCGCAGCAATTGTGAGGCACCGAAATGGCGGAAGGGTGCATTCACGATTTTTTTGTTTGTTTGTTTGGTGCCCCCCGCCTTGTGCGCAGCGGCGGAAGCAAAGCGACGCCGCTTCGAACACATTCCATCTGTTTTGACATCAGAGTTCTCTTAACCTGCCGCTGACTGCATCTGTTCGGAGGTTTATGAATGCAGTGTTCCCAATTTACAACGCATCCTTCAACTCAGCTTCAAAGAAATACACCTCAGCCCCATCCATAGCGGCTGCATTTTAAATGAACATAGCAAACCAGAAGTGCTGACTCTGCTTGGCACGTTAATATCCTGAAAGCATTATTTTACCTTTCGTATATGTTCCGTCGAATTTAATGTGCTCCCTTCTGAGGTGCGAGTGATTGCGAACGCGGCTTTCTACGTGAGGTGATCAAAAACGGTTCGGACCATACCGCTGCGGCGTTTCATTGATCTTATCCGCCTTTGTTTCCTCTTCTCCAGCGAGTATTGCTGGTCCTGCTACATGGACACCGTAATGCACATCGAAAAGAACGCGTGGCTTATTTTGCTTGCACTGTTTAGCTTCGGGCAAGTTTGAACGTAAATATTTTTCCAAGGAACGTGCTGAGTTGTGCCTTCATGTGTGCGTCGCCGCTCCATGTTTGCGCTCGTCGAGTGGCCCGTGTCAATAAAGCGAGCCATTCTATTTCGGCCGATTCGAAGAAAACTTGGTATTAGAAGTACGCGCATCGCGTCACGATTTTATTACGGCCCTCTAGGCATGCATTTGCAACTGGCTGTCGCAGTCGCCTGACTGCGAAATGGCAACGTGAACATGCCTGCCAAGTAGCCAAATAACGGCAGCCGAAATAGTACGTAAGGTAAAGCTTCGTCGAGCATATCAAGCATTCTGCTCAAACGTGTAGTTCAAGAATGAAGCATAAGAAATCTTAAACATCCGATTCATGCGCCCCCTTTCTTCAGCCGTTGTCGAATATTACGTTCAAATAACGTGGCTTAGACTGTGCCTGCTGTTTTGATTTATTCTTCGTATTTTATAACTTAAATTCTTATTTATCTATAGGCCTTCTATCTGACATTTTGAAGTGCAGTTTTTGTTGTGAATATTTAGGAACTTTTAAAATTTAACTGAAGTAATTGAACAACAAGTTGCGTGCCATTAACTGTCTTGAATACGCTACGAATAATATCCGAATGTGGTTTTGTATCGTACGCCATCTCGCGCGCAGCATACAGGTGCAACGAAGATTGCTTCTACGGTACCGGATCGTGCTCTTCGGACTGTGCAGCCCGATAACGTAATTTCTACGTAGCTATGAGAAGAATCATTCAGTTGGACTGCTCTGAAATTTGTAAACGTCTGAAAAAATAAAACGAAGAATTTTTATTCTTTCGAAAAAAAAGCTGTCGCACCTATATGACAACTAAATATTCGATGCACTCCAGAACGCGTGGCTTTTTGGGCCCTATGCATTTCTGCAACATAAGGTATATGCATTAGCTTTCCTGAAGCCACATTTTTATTGTTGCCTTGGACTGCCGTCAGGGACTCCGGAAGAAGAGAGGGGCAAGGGTGAGGTTTCCCTCCCACAACATTTCTCCAGATGGGGCAGCACCCCTCTAGTCTCCAACTGCGTGCACTCCGATCAGATTTCTGACAAACGTTTCAATTCTAGCATGTTATTAATGTAAAGCACTGTAGGGCTGAGCTTGTTGTCTTTGTAGGGTACTTCGTAAAGCATTTATTTTGAGTAACCTAAGACACTCCTCTCACAAGAGAAGTCGTTGATTGATGTGACGGACATATGTTCATGAGCATGGTTGGTGGATTTGAAACAGACTGCGCACAAACTTTTCTAATGCACTCGATCACTGCTCGAGTGTACATCTTTATAAAGGTGCCCCATTTCTGTTTCGGATTTATGCATTAACAAATACACGCTTGAACGGGGCAAAATACGAAAAATATAAAGAAAAAATAATATTTCACAAGTGCAAAATAAAATATGCAGTAAACGAATAACATAACTCGAAGTGTCCCCCCCCCCCCCCCCCTCCGTTCCCCACTCCAAAAAAAAAAAAACGTTCCTGAGTCCCTGACTGCCGTAGTCCACAACTTTGGTAGACTGACGCAGTCTGTTAAAACAAAGATTTTTCTTTCACGAAAACAGTGCGTTTAACCACTACTACATATCAAAAAGTACATCACGTAGAAGCAAGGTATGCTGAAGGTACAACGCTGCTGTCGTCGAGGGAAAACATGGAGCACATTTACAGAGGCATAGTAGAGGGAATCGTATCTCTTCATTTCTCAGCCACTATCTGATTATTTGTCGTCCAGATCTGCTCATGCGGCTGACCCTCCATACCTAGTGGCCATGCCTTTACGACTCCTGAAACTCCCGTCAGCGCGTCCCGGCCCCAACTAACAAGTCGACAATTACGTTGCGTGTCATGACCTTCGTATTTTTAAGTAGTGTTTGCAGCGTCAGATACGCTTTATTAATGCAACACAAGCTACCACATTACGTCGCTAAGCATGTAACACAATACTTGTGAAGCGAAAAAAAATGCGGTATTGGACCAAAAAATCACTTAAACATCATTTACTTCTTTAAGAAACCGGGCCGGGCCTGCTACCTATACTTCTTCAGGAAGATGGCAGATATTACCAGCAATGCACAAGTACAGCTGATGCAGCGTGCCGCTTTAAATTGAGCTGAAAAGCAGCGCAAAGGCTGCATGCCCTATGCTCTAAAAGGTAAGTTGAAAGTAATACGTTTAGAAGTATAAAAGCTTACAAGTTTTACGAACATGGCTTGGAAAAGACCTGTAGTAGTATTGTTACGGCCGTGGTAGCATGGCCATTTGTTGTGGGGAACAGTCTGAACTTCGAAGTTGGGGATTACAAAAACAAGCAGATTTAATGGCGAGAAACTAAGACACTTATTTACATAAATTTACAAAAAGAAGAGCAAGGAATCAAAAGTTAAGAGTTCATAGCGTCGAGCGTCTGAATGAGCCTGATACCCAAGGCTCAGAGCCACTGGATGAACCTATTACCGTAGGTCCAGAGTCTAGCACCGCCATCGAAGACCTGTTGAGCCCCCTCACTAGGCGGTAACTCATCGTGGCACAAAAGATCGCCACCACACGTCACAGACGCAGCTGGCCAAGACACCTGTTGAGAGCCCGCACGTGGGAACTGGCGAGGAAGATGTTAAGTCCGCATTCCTATAGCATTGTGTCCTGTTGACGTCACAGCCGCAGCTGCGCAGGCTTCCTCTGATTCGTTCCGGGTTTTTTCGAAGACGAGGGACACCCTTTCTTCTCCTGTCGTCGGTTGCTTCTCGAAGGGGAGGTCGTTTTCGCCGAGCCGAGTGTGTGAAGAGCCTCATCGGCCACTTCCCAGAAAGTCACCCTTTTCTGTGAGGTCATCGTGGGGTCAAGTTGAAGTCAAACGACCCGTCAAAATTGCCGCTACGTTGAATCTCCCTCCGTTTCATCTCGGGTCTCAAGATTGGTAGTAAGCCTTTCGTAAGTAATGTAGTACAGTTCTACTCTCATTCTTCTGTCCACACAGTACCGTAAGAAACACAACTTGGCGTCTTGTATATAGTAACGTCACAGATATCCGCATACACGATTTGCAGAGAAATTCAGCCGAACTTTTAAAACGGAGTAGTATCAGTAATAAAACTGAAGCTGCAACATCCACGCCAGCCTAACTCCCACGAGCACTCAAAGTGTTCCTCACCAAGCCACGGTCAGGGGCTTCGTACTCACGGAAGCCCTATTGACAAAGAGGACTTACTGTAAGGAACACATATCTATCCTCCCACGACCCGAAAATCTGTTTTGACAAGCTTTCGAAGCGAGCCGACCAACTATCAAGAACCTCTTTGGGGACTGCTCCCCCACACATGACGCCTGCCTTCGACGCAGAACACGAGACGTGCACTGTCTCCGGCATTGGATCCACCCTAAAAGATAAGCAAGAGACAATCTGCTGGTACGGTAGGCTGCAGATAAGTACAAGTCAACTGATTTCGGAATTAACTAAATGAGTACGGTTAATAAACTTAACTCTCGACAGCTGAAGTACGTCACAGACAGTTGCAGAGCGCGACAACAAACTGTCGACGTAACTAGTCTAGCGGTATATATTAAGGAACCCAACAGCCACTGAAACCAAGGAGCATAGAAGAATGTTTCTTTTTTTTAATTTGTGGTGTTCATTAATGGGAGATTAATAGTGGAATTTTTGTAACGCGAAAGTCCCTCATTTCCCTTCCCTTAAATGCTCAAGAGTATAACGGTAGTTTTGTTCCAAATGTTCATTCCTCGCTCAGAACGAAGTGCATTCGAAACAAAGTGCCTGCAACGCTTGTTACCAAGGTAACGCCCCAAAAATTATAACATTGTTACTTCTTTGTTTCAATGAAACGTTAATACATTGTTCTATAATGTCCTTTTTTTTTCAGAGTTCGGGAATGGCTAAGAATAGACATTGGAATCGCATTTTTTCACACTTAAACAATATCCAGGGTGTTTCACATAAGTCTTTCTGCAATTTTTAAAAATAGGCTTTTTTGAATTAGAAGAGCACTTTTTCGGGCATAGCATTCTCAGCCGTGTAGTACTACATCAGAATACAGCTAGAACAAGCTAAAAAGTAGGCTGGTTAACTAATACTGAATAGTTAACTTTATAGCTATTACTTTTAGGCTGCTTAATTATTGAGAGGCGTGTAGCCCTCCGTTATGTCCATATCAGTTTTAGAATTTCGAAAACGCGGTTACCCTCGGCGCTGTGTCCCAACAAATTCTGAATATTTCGACGAGTTACGTGCACTGAAGAGGTTACTTCGCCTGCAAGCTTCTCGGAAGCGCATGTATTCTGGCATGATGTCACCAAAATTTTTTGGGCCACAGCGCCGAGGGTAACCGTTTTCGAAATTCTAAACCCTTATATGAACAATACTTAGGGTGGGCTACATGCACCTTAATAATTAAGGAGCCAAACAGTAGTAATTAAAAAGTTAACTACTCAATATCAGTTAACCAGCATGCTAACTAGCACGTCTTAGCTGTACTGTGATGCATTACATCGCTGACAATCATATACTGCAAAAAGCGCTCTTCTAATTCAAGAAGCCTATTTAAAAAATTGCAGAAAGTCATAAGTGAAGTAGAACTTTTTGACGGGTTAGTTGGTACATTGTCTTGAAAGAATGTCGTACGCCAAAAAAGGACGAAACAGGAAGGAAAAAACACAGAACAGGAAAGAGGCGCAACTTCCAACTTTAATAACAGGAAAGGAAACCAGGCGCTCTTTTATAGCCGCTGAGCTGCATGAGGGTGCGTGAACTAAAAAACAACTAAAACAACTAAAACTAAAAGAGCAACAACCCCGTCCGTCGTCGTCTATGCTTCTGCCGCCGGCGCCAGGCCTCGTCATATCCCTTGCTTTGCGATGAGTCACACCCGGCTCCCAGGACCACGTTGTCCACTCTTAACAGCATGCTGCACACCGGGGACCGCACCCAGCAGGGTAGGGAGCTTCATCATGGCCAGATTGAAGAGAAGAGGCGAGAGGACTGCTCCTTGTGGAGTCCCTCGCATACCAAGTTGGTACGGGCCATGTTCACTGTCTTGGAGTCGGATATATGATTGCCGATCTGTGAGGAATTGCTTAATGTGTTGGAATGTGTTGTACCCACAGTCCACTTGAGACAGATGGGAGAGGATGCATTCGTAACCAGCCGAATCCTGTATTTGGCGCCGTACCTCCACCTGCGCAAATGCGATGAGAACGCTCTCGAAGTGATTCTCCTCAAAATCTATAAGAGAGCTCTCGACCTCCCAATTGCAACATCCAACCAACGTCTCCTCGGCCTGGGGATGACGAACACCTTTGGGGAGCTGCGCGAGGCTCACCTCAACAATCAATACTTGCGGTGAAGCAAAACACGTGCGGGTAGCCGCCTTCTGACCCGCCTCCACATCAATTACACAAACCAACAGGAGAAGCGGGTATCGCTGCCCGAGGCCTGGCGCTTCGCCCTGCAGGTTCGCCCCCTCCCCAATAACACGACAAAGGATGCCCATGATGGCCGCCGCCTCGTGCGAGCGGAGGCCATTTCCGAGCAGTATGGTGCTCAAACAGAGGTATTTTACACGGACGCGGCCGGCACACACCATCGGGGTTGGTACACGGCTGCCGTCGTCCACAAAAAGAACCCAGTTCATGGCCTCACCTTCCGTGCCCCCAACATAACATCCGTGGAGGAAGTTGATATCGCATTTGCAACCGCGGATCCAGCGTACCGAGTCATTAACTCAAGGGGAGCTTGCCACAGTTTTGAACAGGGACAAATTTCAGATCGTGCCTTCGAAATTTTACATAGATGTGGGTACCGGGGTTTCCCAACCCGGCGCACCATCATCTGGGCCCCAGCACATGCGGGGATAGAGGGAAATAAGGTAGCGGATGCTTAACCACCGGGAATCGCCTCTCTCGCTGCCAGATCCGGCTACTGATTTCAATCCGGCGATTACTTTTCGGGAGATCACTCTCCTGTATCAAACTGCTCACGGCCGATACCCACCCCCCTGTAAAGCCCTCAAGAAGGCGAAGGAGCGTTGACTTCTTCGCCTCTACACCAACACGGTACTGTGCCCGGTAGTGCTCAAACATTTCAATTCGGCCTTCTCGGGCGTGTCCACACTGTGGAGAAGTGTTTGCGGACACGTCCTGCTAGTCCCGCTTTCCCACCCCACCCCAACCCTGCCCGAGAGGACTGGGGGGCTGCCCTGCTCGGCTGCTGAACTCTCCAGAACCAACGAGCCCTGGTGACAAGAGCCCAGGCCGCCGCGGAGGCCACAGGGGTCCCGGACTAGGGATCCCTCCTAGTGATTGTGAGGGCCGGGCCCTTCAGGCCCGGTCCAAGCAATACCTCTCTTGTAAATAGTACAAATAAATGTTTTACACCACTACCACCGCGGCTGGGATCGAACCCGCGACCTTGGGACCAGCAGCCGAACGATGAAGCCACTAAGCCACCGCGGCAGAGCGGCTTCAGTATGGCTGAGTATTTTTTTTTCAGCCTGAACTTAATGTTTGCAACTCCGTATAAGCTTATTGATTTGTCAGTCTTTAACACCAATACAACGTTGAAATGAAATATGTAACGTTTCTGTAACTCACACAATAATTTTGTAACATCCTCCTGATTTCCAGTGCTACCTGGATATCAGCACTGCCATGGCGCGCCAAAGTTGACGCAGCCACAATACGAGCGTGCTGGCACTCCAAACTCCGCGCCCTTGATTCAAAGTGCGAAAAACGTATTCAAATCCTGCGCTGTTTGCTTTTACTGTTTTCTTTCTTGACGACCCACAGCATTTTACTCGAAATTATTTTTGTATACCCATGATTACAAAATCAATTTTTCAGTCCTAAAAATATTTAGCAAATTGAAATACGTAATACTACTGCGTGAGCAGTACGGCCGCAAAAAATAGCGCTTTATTCTGTCTCAGAAAATATCTATCTGTCTATATATATATATATATATATATATATATATATATATATATATATATATATATATATATATATATATATATATATATATATATATACAACAGTTAACAGCCACAGAAAACAAGGGGCAAAGGGCATTTTTTTTAAATTTATTTTGTGGTGCTGATCAATTTAGAATATTAATGAATATGTTATCACTTAAAGGTAATTGATTAGAAAAGCAGAAGAAAAAACGACCACATGCCGCCGGTGGCATGTGGTTATATATACCAGGTGTCCCAGCTAAATGTAACCAAGCTTTTAAAAAACACGCGGTGTCCTAGCCGTCTGCAACCAAATGAGGGTTGTTTACAGTCGCGTGACCTAGTCTGCAGTATTTTTTCGTTCTTCAAGGTGGACTAATTAGTTAAGCTTAATTAACTAACTTTTTAATTATTGACTTGAGCAACAAAGTGTCAATAAAAAAGTTGTAGATCGCTTTGAGAAACAGCTTACTGAGACATTTGCAGCAAAGTAATATTTACGTAAAGTAGTTTGTTTACCGGCCTTTAACCAACCCGCACACTAGGAAAAAGCTTCCATACATGAGAGCCGTGCCACTTCGACGTCCTAAGACGCGCCTTAAAGAATAAAATCCATTTTTTTTTGAAGTCCTCTACTCGATGAGACTTTGGGTGCACATTGGGGCAGAGAAGTGAGCGAGCAGCTGGTCACGTGACAACTTTCTTTTAAGGCCAATAAATGAAGCCACGCAAATTGTAACTTCACGGAAACAGCACTACTAGCGGTTTTTCGAGGTGATCTAAAACTTTTGAATTGACACTTTCTTCCTGAAGTCAATAATTAAAAAGTTAGCTAATTACACTTAACTCATTAATCAACTTTGAACAGCGAAAAAATACTTAAGAGTAGGCCACGCGACTGTAAACAACCCTGAGTTGGTTTCACTCGACTAGGACACTTCGCGTTTTTTAAAAGTTTGGTTACATTTAGCTGGGACACCCGGTATATATATATATGGGCCGGTGTAACATCACCAATTACCTTCGCTTCTATTTCATGCTGATCATTCACCAGCCGACCGGCTGACCAGCTTCAATATTGACAGCGCAGCCAGTGCTGCCGCACAAAGCGCTTGATATTCGCACTGTCTTGTCGCATTAACACTAAGACCTCTTTCCCAGGCAATCTGCTGTGTTAAAATGACCGAATAAGAGGACCTCTGCGTGTCGTGATGGCTGCCTTTTAGCTTGAGACGGAACGAATATGCAAAGGTGAAGCTCGCACGCAACAGTGGCGACGTGTCCCCTCGCGCACATTTATGTAAATAAAAACCGGTAGGCACATTTAGAAACACCCTAACTTTGCAGATGGAAACACTGACAGTACGTTTGGCATTTTACGTCGTTTATTACTTTCTTTGTAACAATAAGGTCTACCTTCTGTTTGCATGCATTTTAACAAGAACTGCAATGCTTTTCGCCTATAAAACGAAAGCCGTAGGGTGGGCAAGGCCGGGAACAACTTTACGTTCTTTGCTTACTGCTTCGTTGAATGCGACAGTTTATTATCTGAATGTGCACGCGATCCCTCCCTGTCTGATGCTGTCGCTCGGAGAGACGAATCGAATGTCTCTTTCCATTCTCTCCGTTCCCTATTTGTTGGGTCTTCCCGCGGGCGTTTTCTCTCGGAAAACTATAATGTTACGCAGTGTCGCAGGCAGGAAGCCGGGACGCTATAGAGTTTCCCCATGACAATTTTTCGCGCGCAATTGAGTAGGCCGCCTCGAATGACGCAAAACGAACGGGAGAAACAGCTGTCCCGTGGGCGAGATGAACGATTTTCCCGACTGGGTGGTCGGCCGGGCTGTCTTCCTATTTCGCTCATTCTGACGACTTGTTGGTTGCGGTCGACTCACGTTACCGTGGGCTCTGCGGAAGAGTGCGTGACACGAGCCGTCGCTGATGCCGTTCCGCGCAGCGGCTTCTCCGGTTTCTCGTGCAGCTGCTCGCAGTGGGCCGCGCCGGGGTGCGCGTGATGGTGCGTCGCGGCGCAAGCAGCAGCAGAAGGCCGCGGCTCTGGTGGCAACGCTCGGTTGCCGTTCTCATTGTCGCTAGGGTGGCAGGTCGATGTGAAGCGCTAGCTTTGTACCGCGTTTTGCTAGCTCTCCTCCAGCCACTATTGACCAAGCCATGCACGCACTGGGGCTGTGAAAAAAGACAGCGTTTATTTTACATTTTATTGATTCATTAATCTATTTATCCATTGATTGATTGATTGATTGATTGATTGATTGATTGATTGATTGATTGATTGATTGATTGATTGATTGATTGATTGATTGATTGATTGATTGATTGATCGATCGATCGATCGATCCATCGAGTCCGACCGACCGATTTATTTATTTACCGGCCGACCGATTGACTGATTATATGATAAACATGCCAACGCATATGCTTCTTGTCGATTGCGTCCCTGCACGTAGGGATCCTGCGGAATGTACACCAGCAATTAAATGTTCACGGGACGCAATTTTAGTGAAAAATTTAACTTCATCGAACTCTTTGAATGCAGTATGAAACAAAAATAAAAGATATACGCAGCATAATTCTAGGCGTTGAATTCCAAAGTGTTAAAGCATTAAAGTAACCTTCCAGATGTTCAACCAGCTCGCCCCTGTGCTACCTTATTAGCATTAAATCACAAGCAATACGCCCTGGATGCAAAGAAATTTAATGTCTTCTTAAAGTCACGTTCCACAAACTTATGACTGCGGATGGACTTCCTTCCGAAGCTGCTATTTTGCGGCGTGGCAAACCAAGTAAATTATTTATAAGGCATTTTCTTTTTACATCTGTTAACAACTTCACCCACCATTTCATCGCAGGCCTAGCTGAAGCTTTCCCTTGTGGAACAGAGGCGTTGCGAATGATAGCGGTGATTGCGCGCTTATGTTATCTTATTCATCCAGCGTCCAATGCGTGAGTGACAAAGAGATGGAATTTGAGCGATGGCTAGCGTCGATGACGATACAAAAATAGATAACCATCGTCACTTCATTTCATTTCCATTAGATCCCGTTCGGTGCCAGGGGGTCTTTAAGGGGTGGATTGCATACTGCTCAGTAATAATGTAAGTCATTGTCTTGAGGTATACTGTATACGTTTACAGCATCTAAAAATGCTGTGGTCATCTGATGGCGGCGATGCCGGTTGGGAGGGCATTCCAGTCCACAACTGTTCGGGGGGAAAAGGTACCTTACGAGCAAGAGGTCGGGCAATTGAAACGGATGCGCAGTGCTTCGAGATATGCCGGTCTCATGAGCAATATCAAGTTTTTGATTTAGAGAACTATGGAAAAAATTGCGGAGCAACAAACAGAGGCTGGTGATGCGGCGGCGAGCTGTGTGGCTTTCAAGGGTGGGCAAGCATGGTGAGCGGATCTGGGAAAACTATGCCTCAGTCAAGCACGACTTTTTTCGAGCTAGTTGGCTGTACCGAGACGTATCTGCATAAATACAGACAGGCGCGAGAAATCGAAGACAAAACTCAAAGACAGGACATAGCACTATAGTGCTGTCTTGTATGTTTTGTCCTCGTTTCCTCACGACAGTCCGTATTTATGCAGATAGTCTCAGCCACTCCACAAGACGGCATGAAATCAATCGGGTCTACTTGGACGAGTTCATGCAGTGCCCGAAAAGGATGCCGCAGCGTTCCCTTTAACTTTCCTGTCACAGAATCACGGTTACTAGCGCGGCTGTCTACAACTGCAGCGGTGAAATAGCGTTGGAAACTGTCCTGAGTAATAATAGAAAAACAGACAGGTACTTTTTCTTCAGCAGAATCACCAAGTGTGCTCGGAAGAGCTCCTTGGAAGCGCCCAGCGGCCCAGCACGACGTTTCAATGCTGAAAAAAAGAGGCAAGTATAAATCGCGTCGGTAGGTTTAATAAGACAGGCCTTTCCGGCTTGCACGCCCATCATGGAGCAAGGAGGAGGAGGAGGAGGAAGAGGAAATGCAGAGAGGTTAACCGGAAGAATAATCGGTTTTCTACTCTACATGAGGTGAAAGGGGTGAGGGGATAAAAAAAATGTAAGTGAAAAGAGAGTAGCAGAAAATTGAAGTCACTATGAAAAGTCAGCGTTCGTTAAAGTCACAGCCTATCATGCAGGCCAGAAGTTCGCAAGAAGCGGAGCAGTGCCTTGGAGGCCTTGACCGCCGATGATCGCCGCGGCCAGTGGCCGAGAATCTTCATTTCCGTCAGTGGGCGTGGATCTAGACGCTCCAGCGCACGGCTGAGAGACTACCTTTCGGCGCTGTAGTCAGGGCAGTCACAAAGAAGGTGGGTTACAGTCTCGTCATACACGCAGATGGCACATGCAGGGCTATCAGCCATACCGATTAATAAAGAGTAATGGTTGGTGAAAGCTACACCAAGCCATAGGCGACGCACTAAAGTTTCTTCACGTCGTGGTAGGCCGGATGGAAGCCGGAGCTTTAGATCTGGGTCCAGGAATTTTAAACGTGAATTGGAAAATTGGCCGGAATTCCACGCGGCAAGCGTGATGTCCCGCGCAAGTGCGCGAAGCGTGCCCGCTGCGTCTGATCTCGAAATGGGGATCGACACAAAATCGCCGTCCTGGTGAGCAGTTCGCGCGACCTCATCCGCGCGGTGATTGCCTGCTATGCCGCCGTGCCCCTGCAGCCATTGGTACATAATGTTATGTCCTTTACTGATGGCAGAGTGATGTAGTTGTCGAATTTCCGCGACTAGTTGTTCATGGGCTCCAGCTCAGGTTGTAATCAATGCGGGCTGGTGGCCAATGAATATCTTTTAATGTTTTTTTCATCACGGAGCTAAAATTAAAAGATATTCATTGCCCACCATCCCGCATTGATTACAACCTGAGCGTATTTAGTGAGTCCGTGGAAATGTGTACGCTAAAACTAACCGACATAATGAAGTTCAATATAGAGTTAATCGAGCACGCTCTAAAAAGCGGAGGTGGCTTAAAAACGCTAAAGGTAAAACTAGGCATTGGCAAAAATCAGATGTTGCGTTAAGAGACAAAGAGGGAAAGGTAGTTAGCAATATTGTGACGAAGACGAAGCTGGCAGTGGCGCGGGACGGAGCGCTCGCGCTAGGTCAGCGGCCATTAAATCATCTCTCGTTCATGGTTCACCACGCTTCATTCTTCGGCTGGCCGCCACGTTACATTTGGTGTGAGGTGCTGGGGTCCCTTCATCGCCATCCTGGTCACGGAGCTTCGGTGTCCTGCGCCTGCCATGGACGTCGGCCGTGAGTACCTGGTTCGCCCCGCACGGCCGTGCCCCAGCCCGCCCGACCAGAACCGAACTCGCCGCTCACCCCAGCCCCGTCCCCCGCCCGGACCACAAGACACGACGACTAAAGACCCAACCGACCAAAGACCCAAACGACCCAAGACCCTGCCCACACTTGAGGACACCGCCCCCTGCCCTTGCCGTTCGGTGAGCCCAAGGACCTCGGCCGTCAGCTCCTGGCACCCTCCGGCCCGGATGCTTCGTGGACCGGGACTCATTCTCTCATCTTTCTCATCGTGGCGGCCAGCACTGCACCATCTTCTACATGCTGTTCAACCCCCCACTCAAGACCATCGCCATTTCGCCGTCTGTTCGTCACCGATCGGGACGATCGCTCGGAGGCTCCGGGTAGTGTGACGAAGACGAAGCTGGCAGTGGCGCGGGACGGAGCGCTCGCGCTAGGCCAGCGGCCATTAAATCATCTCTCGTTCATGGTTCACCACGCCTCATTCTTCGGCTGGCCGCCACGTTACAATATGAATAATTAAGATAGGTAAAGTAGCCGAAGAGTTCTACACATATCTATATAGTAGCCAATATAATCAGGACGTTAATGAGAAAGGCAGTAGCCAACAGCAGTGAGACATCCCACCAGTAACGAAGGAGGAAATAACGATAAGAGTAATGCAGTGCAGCTGGTGAGGATCGGGAAACAGCAGACCTGCTGTAGAACGCAGGAGAGATTGTGCTAGAAAAACTAGCCACCCTGTATACGCAATGCCTTTTCACCTCGACCGTGCCGGAAGCTTGGAAGAACGCTAACATTATCTTAATTCATAAGAAAGGAGACGTCAAGGACTTGAAAAATTGCACACCGATCAGCTTACTGTGCGTTTCCTACAAGGTATTTACTGAGGTAGTCGCAAATACAGTCAGGACAACCTTACACTTCAATCATCCAAATGATCAGGTACGCTTTCGTAAAGGATTCTCGACAATAGACCATATTCACACTATCAACCAGGTGATAGAGAAATGCGTAGAATGTAACCAACCCATATATAGAGCCTTCATAGATTACGAGAAAGCATTTGACTCAGTGGAAGCCTCAGCAGTCATGCAGGCATTACGAAATCAAGGTGTAGATGAGCCTTATATAAAAATACTTGAATATATCTGTAACGGCTACACAGCCACCATAGTCCTGCATAAACTCAGCAATAAAATTTCAATAAGGAAGGGCGTCAGGCAGGGAGACACGACCTCGCCAATGCTATTCACCGCCTGTTTACCAGACATGGCAGTAGTTAAAGCACTGTAATGAAATTACACTAATTAAGTTAGAGTTGTTGGTCATTTGTAATGTAATTTATTACTTTTCTGGGCTGGCAATTTAGAAATATAAATAATTACTTTGGAGCAGTAATTTCCCGCCAAAAGTAATTAATTACTATCGAAATTACTTTTAGTGAGTAATGAGTACGTGCCTCTTGGATCTGCCGTGCCCTGCCCTCGCGTTTGCGAGTTTGAGCGTATACAAAGGAAGAATAAATTACGGAGGGCACTTAAGATCACTTACGTGCTTTGAAGGCGAAAAATTCATATTTTAGTTTACGTTTTTTCCTTCTTTTCTAATGACACACCAGCTCATTAGCATAGGAAACGCACATTATAAATTCACCTGTATTCGCGAAGAAGCAACGCGGTTTTGTGGGTTGCGTGCCCGCCTCGCAATCTGCAGGTCCTTGGTTCAATTCTCCGCACCTTCGCCAGCAACTTTTTTTTTTTCTGCTGATGACGTCATCGGGGATTTTGTGGACCACTTCTCCTGGATGCCGATAACGACGCCAGGTTTCGTTGCTCTAATGGCCGATATAAGTATTTCGCCTTAGAAACGCGCGAGCACTCCAGCGAAGCGGCGCACGCGGACGAGAGGCGATGTGCGCGCGGGCGTCAGCACCGCCTTGGCGAAGACTCTGCGTAGATGTCCTATGACTGCTACGTATCTTCAAGCAATGCGTACGGTCTCACACACAAACATGCCGCAGGATCAGCCTCGCAGACGCACTGCGAGCGCTTGAGCGAGTGTTTCCCTCAAGACTGCTTCATATGCTATATTGTCACGTCGCCGCACTGATAGAAGTATCAACTGATGTCTAACAAAGTTAGTTGTCAGTTTTCGGGAAAACTAGCTTCTGTGGCCGGATTTGAAGCCCTGCATTTATGTCAAGGGCAACATAGGTGACAGCGTCACCGCGACATGCAATTTATTTCCGCCAACGCAGTGCCTCCAGGACGAATAAATTGAGCCGCAGAATTGGCAGCCCGTCTGCTCCCCGGTGGACTTCCGGGACGATGAGCGGCAACAAGCAGTCGACGCAATCCCGCTGTTTACGCGGCCGACAAAGTCTTCGAAATCAGGAGGGTGGGACCGTAATACGCATTGAACGATGAACTCCTGAATGAAGAGGGGTGCGAGCAATTATACAAATCTTGCGAGTAAGTTGCCTTCATCTACGTCAGCGAAGCGGCTATTCAATGGACTAGGGCAACCTTTCTTCAAAGAGGGGAAAAATTTTCCGTGGTCCACTTTCAATCTCAGCGGCGATGCGAGCAAAGAATACTGAAAATTTTGTAGGAACTATTTCCAATGCGCAACCTTTTTTGCGTCGGGACAAAAGAGTCATTTCAAATTAATTTTCATTACTTTCGGAAAGTAATTGTATGTCATTACATTTTGAGAGCAGTAATTTGTATTGTAATTTAATTAATTTTACGAGGTTGCTATGAAAGTAATTAGTAATGTAATTTACTACTTTTCAAAAGTATTTTTGTCATGTATGCTGTTTACTGGGGGTATTCATAGGCCTGGAGTGGGAACAGTTGGGGTAACAAGTAATGGAGAATACCTTAGTAATCTGCGATTCCCTGATGACATTGCCTTGCTAAGTCACTCAGGAGAGGAACTGCAAAGCAGAATCAATGAGTGAGACAGACAGAGCAGAACGATGTGTCTAAAAATTAATATGCAGAAAACCAAAAGTAATGCCCAACAGACTCGGAAGGGAACAGCAGTTTACAATTGGTAGTGAGGCACTGGAAATGGTAAGGGAATACGTCTACTTGGGGAAGGTAGTGACCGCAGATCCTGAGCATGAGAGTGAAATAACTAGAAGAATAAGAAAAAAAAATGGAGCGCATTTGGCAGGGGCAGGATGTGATGAAGTCACAAGGTCACATGACATCTCTCGACCAATCAAGAAGTTTCGTGGCAGAGAAGCCGGAACTTTTTTTTGAGACCACAACCTAAATGTTATTGCATTATTAATAATAATAATAATAATAATAATAATAATAATAATAATAATAATAATAATAATAATAATAATAATAATAATAATAATAATAATAATAATAATTGGAAGCACTGGGATAACGTAGCGGACGAAAAAAAGTCGGCAGAGGCACTTAAGACTGCTTACGTGTGAGAAGGCGTAAGCCCGCTCGCTCACTTAGTGAACGGAGTTGCCGCTGCGGCGTGATGTAACCCGATGCCACGCAGCTGGCAGTTCTACCTCTGCATGGTTCTACGTAGCTGCTGCCGCTGCGCCGCCGCACCCCTTCTGATCTGCACGCTGATCCGCCTTAAGTGTACAACGCGATAGCTAATGTGTTAATGCCCGTACAGGCAGAGTTGGGCTTTCTTTTCCTAACATTCAGAGATCCCTGGGAGTCCTTGTACCACTCCTGCTGCAGTGGTGCAGCGGTTAAGCGGCGCGCCACAGCATTGGGATGGCAGGTGGCACGCTGATGGAGTCTGTGCGATACAAGTTTCTGTACCCGAGCAACCTCGCGCGACCAATCATTAATTTAACCTCCATCTGCCAGGTTGCATGAAGACGCCATCTTTTATGGGTATCATCAAGAGTTAACACACACTCAGACGGGTTTTCGCTCAATGGGGCAAGTAAGGCTTACCCCTTAAAATTGTTAGATAGAAGCTGTGAACACGGATTTCTGTCCATTTATAACACCTGTCGAAGGATCGCCGTAATAAAAACTGCAAACTTCTAACCAAGCCTTCCGAAGCCGAACGCGACAGCGTTAGAACTTAGAAATGACTTAGCCCTACTTCGCAACTCCACAACCACCATTCCGGTGCGCACACGTCCGTCTCAGAGCCTTTCTTTTTGAGCAGCGCTCCTTCGCCTCTCCTCTACTCCCCCCCCCCCCCCCTCCCCCCAGCCAGGTCATGCACCCTGTCACACGACCAGACGCGCCCACCACAGAGCAGTGCAAAACGCTCTGACTTTACGCAGCTGACACCCCGCCAGTCACTCGACCCTCCCTGCATGACTTAATGCCTCGCTGTCATTGGTCGACTGTGGTGTGGCGTCACGATTTCTGCCGACCATCCTGAATTAGTGTAACAACGCGCACGCCACCGAACGTAAGCTCTCGCTGTCGTGTTTTAATACTGCAATCAACGAGAAAACCAACCCCGCAGAAAAACACTCACGCTCGAACGCAGAACGGAATACAGTCTCTCTCCGAATCCCAAAAACATGGACCCTCTACACAACAGCGAAAAACGGCAAGCGAGGAGTCGCCACATGCAAAACAACATCGTCAGAAGCAGCAGCGATCTACTCTACGTCGACGCCGGCCCCTATACCCGGAAAGGAAAGCAGCGGTAGCCACCGCAGAGGACCACAACGGGAATGTTACTAGCTCATCGGTAAAGAGCGATAACTAGGAAATCGCGCTATCGCCCTTGCAATTAAACAAGCAAACAACCTAGGAAGAAAACGCACCACATTCAGTGATTCCCAAAAGACCTGTCGAGCCTTCCACCTGGGACGAATATGCAAGCAGGTGCCCTGCATAATGACGGAGGATAGCAATATCGGCAATCTGAACCGCACAATACTCTGGATACGGGCACAGGAAGGAATCGACGGCAGCGAGGCCGCCGAAAGGACAGCACGAGGGCATACTTTCCGGGAACCTGCACCAGCTGCCCCAGAGTCGTGAACCCCTCTTCTCGCGTACAGGCAGCTACTGGAATACTTCAAATCAGGAAGGCGACGGCACGCAGAATAACACGAAGAGCTCATTAGACAGGAGGCGGTAGCGTGGAGGAACATGCAGGCTAGGGCACTCCCAAACCTTGCCAAGTACCTCAAAATTTGTCCCGATGAATACACAACAACGCATGCACCGCATGCAGAGAAATCCTCGACATCATTCACATGATACAGAACTGCAGCGAACAATTAGAGAAACAAAACACTAGAGCACTCAGCCAAGCGGAGTGTGAAGGGGGGGAAGGGGGGGGGGGGGGGGGGGGGCTGGTCTCTGAGCAGCACAAACTGCTCAGCAGAGCCCGAGAGGTAACTGATGCTATTGGGATCCCGGACTAACGACGACCACCCTCCAGAAACCCAATGAAACTTTCATTCATTCATTCATTTAATACTGCGAATAACATACAAGATACATACATCACAAGAAAACTTTTTAATTCAGTTGCAGGAACCGCCCACAACACGCTGTAATAATGCACTATTGAACGTCGTAATCGTGAAGGTAGTTTTATTTGGCAAAACCTTGACGGACCGACGCGATGAACCCGTGACAAACACGCTCGCTGCCTGCCTCACTTCTTCACCTGCTTGCACCGAAAACCATTGGGGCCCGTTGTGTTCCGGGGCCACGGCTGACAGGTCAACTGGACGCCTCCCGCGGTACAGCGTGACTCCCGATTGTTCGTCTCGCGAAGGGCTGTGTAGCCCCACCTTGAGACTGTTTTGCACCGCACCAAGAAAAGGCTTTAGGTGCGTCTGACTTCGAATTCGCTTAGAGAGCCCGTCGTGCCGTGATCGCCGCGGGTTCATTTGCTTCGTGTCGCAGTTACAAATGAATGTCCTCTCCCCTGCTTGCGGATGAAGTGTCATCATTTGTATTCAAGTCCGTTTTCTGTTGTTGTTGAATCCGCGCGTGGAATCAAAACAAAAAAGAGATATCTCACTTTTTACTCACCCTTTCCCGTAGGTCCGTTCTCCTAGATTCCGCATTCCCGCGTTCGCTAGGCTGTGTCTGATGTTGTGCAGTGAAGCGAATTTGCTTTGTCAGGCAGCCAGCTAGCTGGCGCATAGAAATGCAACTGCAAGCGGTACTTCACTCCGAGTATTTACTTTTTAGCGGCATACCGCTGCACCACGCTAAGCTATGTAACGTTCTGCAGAGGAGCACACGGGTGTGCAGAAATAGATGCGTAAGATGCGGTTCTGCTGTGCCAGCGGATATTTAACTAACTTTTTTACACTTTTTGGTTGTCGCACCGTAGGGAGGAGGAGGAGGTAGAAGAGGAAAGGCAGGGAGGTTAACCGGAAGAATAATCGGTTTGCTACCCTACACGGGGGGAAAGGAGTGAGGGGATAAAAAAAAAAGGAAAGAGAAAGGAGAGTAGCAGAAAATTGACGTCACTCTAAAAAGTCAGTGTTCTTTGAAGTCACAGCCTATCATGCAGGCCAGAAGTACGCAAGAAGCGGAGCAGTGCCTTGGAGGCCTTCATCGCCGACGATCGCTGCGGCCAGTGGCCGAGAATCTTCACTTCCGTCAGTGGGCGTGGATCTAGACGATCCAGCGCACGGCTGGAAGACTGCCTTTCGGCGCTGTAGGCAGGGCAGTCACAAAGAATGTGGGTTATAGTCTCGTCATGCCCGCAGATGGCACATGCAGGGCTATGAGCCATACCGATTAAGAAAGAGTATTGGTTGGTGAAAGCTACGCCAAGCCATAGGCGACACAGCAAAGTTTCTTCTCGTCGTGGTAGGCCTGATTGATGGAAGCCGGAGCTTCAGATCTGGGTCCAAGGATTTTAAGCGTGAATTGCAGAATTGGCCGGAATTCCACGCGGCAAGCGTGATGTCCCACGCAAGTGCGCGAAGCCTGCCCGCTGCGTCTGATCTCGAAAGGGGGATCGACACAAAATCGCCATCGTCGTGAGCAGTTCGCGCGACCTCATCCGCGCGGTGATTGCCTGCTATGCCGCTGTGCCCCTGTAGCCATTGGTACATAATGTCATGTCCTTTATTGATGGCAGAGTGATGTAGTTGCTGAATTTCGGCGACCAGTTGTTCATGGGCTCCGCGGCGAAGAGCAGCTTGTATGCCTTGGAGGGCAGCTTTGGAATCGGTGAAAATAGACCACCGCTGAGGTCGCTGCAGACTGATGTGTTCAATGGCGACACGAAGAGTGGTGAGTTCTGCACCCGTCGAAGAAGTGTGGTGAGCTATCCTGACTCTAATTTCTGTAGTCCTTGCGGGCATTACCACGGAGCCAGAAGAAGTGATGGGTGTCGCACCGCAGTATTTCTACAAGCGGATACGTCTGAGATGATCTACATTAAACAACGGTATACATATCCCAAATCTTACAAATGATACTCACAGAGTGTGATATGTGATAAACGCATAACGCGGGAATTTTTTTTTTTTTTTGTTACTCAGTAACCTATGCATGCTACTTGTTTCAAATCAAGGACGAATGATATAGGACAGGTCTAGGTAAGGTGCCTCAATGCCTACCTGCGTGGCGCTTGCCCATTGAGGCACCGTAGACCTGCCTTGTCATTTGTCCACGCGGGCAGGCATTGAGGCACCCTAGGCACGTCCATCCAGTCGGACCCCCCACAGGCGGGTAGTCGGTAGTGCTGACAGAAGGGTGTGCTCCCTTGCAACTCGCCTCGCGAACCGGGAGAGCTGTGCGTTTGCTTCGTCTTTGTTCCTCGCGCAGGCAGGCGGCTACGCTCAAGCAGTCCGGTTCTCGAGGAGGCTGCTCTGTTGTACGAGTTCAAGTCGAGCGGCCTAGTTTCGCGATGCAAACACCCCTCCTCCCCAACTTCCACGGCTTGCATATTACTCGCGCGCGTACTAGAGACAAACTGAAGTTGGCCTGTATTAACAGATCACCGCATCCTAACGACAAAGGTGCTACTTTCAGTGAAAGTTTTATTAAGCTAGAAAAGACAAAAAAAAAAAAGAAATATAAACGTCGCCATCATCGGCGGTTTCCGAAGTTAACCGCGGTGCGTCGACAAAGCTTTTTGCCGGCGCGGATCACGGAAGCTTGTCTACAACACCATTCCCATATAAACGGTGATCACGGAGTTCTTTTCGGTGCAGCCGTCACGAGTTTCAATCGAGTTCTGGGAAATGTAGTTAAAGGCAAAATTTTCACTGATAAATGCGTCTTTTCCTGCCGGACGAAGACCAACATGACCGGAAAGAGCCATAAAATCTTTTTTTACTGGGAAAAAACAATTTATGGACTTCCCCTCAGAGTCCCTTTAAAGTTTAATTCCTTGGCTTCGCTCAAAGCTAAAGGAACGACGCGAAACAGGCGTAGTGCTCGCACTAACGTAGTACATAGGCAGTTTTGCTCGTCTATTCCTTTGTTTATTCGGCTCCTTATTTTCAAGTTCTTGCGAAGAGGAATCGATGCAGCAAATTATTCTTCCAGTTTCTCTTCAATTCAGCGTTGCTTCGACGCGTCAGATATAGAACTGCAGCAGCGCTGAAAAAGAACCGCAGTTCGCCTTTCCATAAGCGCAACTGAAATTTTCATTTTTTAATCTAATCTTCTTGTTTTCCTCAACATGTCACCATTCTGTGTGTGCATTTTCCGGGTTGAAAATTCTCCAATCATTGCTGATAGTTATTTATTTCCTCTGTCAGGTCTCGTTTTCAACGCGCGTCGCCCTTTCTTCGCCCACGCCACTGGTAATAGCTCCCACCAGCGTAAAAGCGACATCTCGAACTAAATTACTCCCAGGTTTAAGCTCACGAGAGCCTCGCCTAAAGAGGGCGGCAGCCTGCTGGCCGCTATGCGGGGAAATTGCTCTAAATGCCCTAATCTCGAAAGCACGGCCCGTTCCAAGAGAAGGCCTTGTGCAAATGGTTCTCGCTTGTTTCCGCTTTTGCCGCTTCATTTCTCGATTCTTGTTTCCTGTCACTGTCTCTCGCCCTCGGTGTTCCGTCGAGCGCGATGCTTCGCCGGAAGCAGCCGCTGGTGCTTCTGCTGCGCGCGTAATCACGAAGCCGCCGCGCCGCCCAAATTGGGTCCCGGCCAGTTGATCAGTGTTGACTGACGAGCGCGCGCCGAAAGTGTTCCGCCGGACGGCGGCGACGTTCTACGCGGTTGCGGAGCCCTGACGAGCGCGCAATTACCCATCAGAACGGCCGCGCGCGCGCGCTCAATTTCCCGTCCGAGCGCGGCGCGCGCCCCGACGCGTGCGGCAGCACGCGCCAAGAGCGGTTCCGGCGCCTGTTTGCATAACCCGGAAACACACTTCGGAGCCCCGTCTCCGGCAAAGACAAGTCGCGCGGTTCGTTTTTTGAGGCGCGGCGTAAGCTTGTCTCCTCCCACGCTAACAAACGGGGGCCCCCGGACGTGCGGCGATGGGGAGCGGCAAGAGCACAAAGTTACTCGGCCGGAGGACTCCCTTGCCTCATTTACTTGCTCTTCTCTCTCTCTTGCCTCTCGGTCTCCTATCTCTCCCCGGTTGACTGGCGTCTCTCGTCGCGGATTAGTCACGTCCCGCGTTGTCCCGCGAGGCTCGCGCTGCCCTCCCGAAAAGATATCCCCGGGGACATTTTAGCCGGGCGGCTTTTCTTTTCTATCGTCTTCCGGCGGGGCTTGGACTAAGCTTGGACATTCCTCTTGTTTTTCTTCGCTGGAGTCGCCGGTCGCGCCGCCGTATGCCAGGACGACTGGCGGGAAGACTGACACTGACCGCTCGCGAGACGTGCCGCCATCCGCCTCGAGCCGGGGAACAAGCGGAGCTGAAAACAACGAGCCGACCGCTATAAGAAGAGCGGAGCAGCCGGTCATCAGGAGCAAAACAGCCAATGCGCAGGGAAAATCTCTCGATCGCTAGTTTTGTTTTTTTCCTTCTTTGTTCTCTGTTGTGCGAGTATCAAACGCAAAGGAGACATTGAGTAGCGCCGATGCTGATAAAACACGCTTGTCTGAACCTGGCCGGGACGTCGGCTGACGTTGTGATGGTCTGCGACAGCAGCCCGCGGCGCGCGCTCGAAAAGCGCGCGTAGGTAAACTATATCGCAAGCGCGCCCAGCGGCGTCACGACGCGTGCGCTTCGTTTGCTGCATAATTGGTGTGGAACAATTGGACTGAGTGCAACAACTATGCAGAGCCCACTAGGTTTGAATGCATGAATTTATTTCCATAAATATAAAATTTTGGGGAGGATATAAGGGGGAAAAAATGCAAAAGAGCAACTTGACTAGTCCTTAAACCTTCTCGTGGCAGTAGCAGCAAAACTATATGACATAAGCATGTATTATATGGCAAAAAGAGAAAAAAAAAGGAAAAAAAATGAGGTCAGAAAAAAATGTTTAAATATTCTCATTTTTCCTTGCGTTCACGCGTAGTCGCGGTGTACGAATTATACCCTGCGTGCGTCCCATAATGATTTTGACTCCTCGTACTTTGCTTCTAGAAAAATAAGATTCAAGGCACACAGTCAAGACAGTTTAATTTTAGAATGCAAAAATTGAGCTAATCCCTTTGCAAAGTTTTTTTTTTCTTTTTTACGTTTTACCGGTTATAGTGACGCCTGCAGCTTTCAGTGCACCTGTTTATCTCTTTTTGTCTTTCAGTCGAACCCTGGACTTACAGTAACGGCACACTACGCGCAGCATTAAAAAAGAAGCGTGCAGGAATTCAGCAGTTCTACAGAGCTCCATACTTTTACATCGTTGCAATATTGACTAAAAGGCTTCATCTTTCATGATTAGCGATAACAAGGCGAGAGAATTCATATAGCTTACTGTTTCTTTTACTGCAAAAACGAACAAAAACGCATAGTGTGTATAAAGGCTGCTGCCAGGATTGCATGCAAAGGAAGTTGCTTCTGGGCGCGCGTGTAAAGACTGGTTGTGTATAATTTAAAACTTATGACGCTTTTGTTTTCATGAGTCACACTCCGCGTAAAGTATTCTGTAACGAGTTCGCTCAAGTGCACGAGCGTACTCCGGAAGTAGAGCGGGCGAGGCCGGGTTGAGAGGGTGGCAAGCAGCCTTGATTGGACTAACCAGGTTATATCTTATTCCGGCGTTTCCTAGAAACCAAGCTGTCTTAACAAACGAGCCATGGTTGCATGCTTCTGCAGCGTTGCAAAGCCCTCATTAGCTACGGTGAGGTTCGAAAAACGCAAGACAGGCTCCTAACCCTTCCCAAGGCGGTGCCTGTCAGTTCAGAGAAAAGCATGAGCGTTTGCCGCGAGTTCTTCGCTTCCGCCATGACAGCAACCCCGACCGCAAGCGGCGAAGCCCCGAGCCTCCCTCGTGACTTTTCTCTCCCTAAAGTCAGCAGCGACTGACGCAGGAGGAAGGTGAGCGATGGATACGTCGGTGAACGCGCTCCTGCCGGGTTCCATGTTTCGAGAGCGGCGTGGTCATTTTGTTTGCTTATTTTATCATTTGTTTGTTTGTTTGTTTGTTTGTTTGTTTGTTTGTTTGTTTGTTTGCTTGCTTGCTTGCTTGCTTGCTTGCTTGCTTGCTTGTTTGTTTGTTTGTTTGTTTGTTTCGCGATATCGAACTTTGTGCCGTAATTACAGTCTACTGTCAGAGACGAGTAAAAACACTTTCGCATGTTCTGGCAGGCCTTCATATATCATGACAGAAATGAGCAAAAACAGCTCGTTTTTCTGCGTAATTTATGTTTTAAATTGGGTGAGAAAGTGAGACTAGACCCGACGGCGGCGACGTGCTGTGTTGAAACTTTGTCGCCGTGCTGGTAGGCGGAGGAACACCCGTTACCTGGAATCAATATATTGCGTTTTATGAAAAGGACGGAGCGCAATGTGCAGGGTTGCCTTTGTTGGAAGAAACCTCCGCTGCCTTAAATTGTTTCTTTCGCAATTAAACGCTCCGTGTTGATCACTTTAGCTCTGTACATTTTTTTATCATATTTTGAAATATTTGAAAAGACAGAC